>NW_027469484.1:0-124568 GCF_051020765.1 Lasioglossum baleicum | reverse complement strand
ATGCGTTATGCGTTATGCGTTATGCGTTATGCGTTATGCGTTATGTGTTATGCGTTATGCGTTATGCGTTATGCGTTAAGCGTTATGCGTTATGCGTTATGCGTTATGCGTTATGCGTTATGCGTTATGCGTTATGCGTTATGCGTTATGCGTTATGCGTTATGCGTTATGCGTTATGCGTTATGCGTTATGCGTTATGCGTTATGCGTTATGCGTTATGCGTTATGCGTTATGCGTTACGCGTTATGCGTTATTCGTTATGCGTTATGCGTTACGCGTTATACGTTATGCGTTATGCGTGATGCGTTATGCGTTATGCGTTATGGGCTATGCGTTAAGCGTTATGCGTTATGCATTATGTGTTATGCGTTATGCGTTATGCGTTATGCGTTATGCGTTATGCGTTATGCGTTATGCGTTATGCGTTATGCGTTATGCGTTATGCGTTATGCGTTATGCGTTATGCGTTATGCGTTATGCGTTATGCGTTATGCGTTATGCGTTATGCGTTATGCGTTATGCGTTATGCGTTATGCGTTATGCGTTATGCGTTATGCGTTAAGCGTTATGCGTTATGCGTTATGCGTTATGCGTTATGCGTTATGCGTTATGCGTTATGCGTTATGCGTTACGCGTTATGCGTTATGCGTTATGCGTTATACGTTATGCGTTATGCGTTATCCGTTATGCGTTATGCGTTATGCGTTAAGCGTTATGCGTTATGCGATATGGGTTATGCGATATGCGTTATGCGTTATGCGTTATGCGTTATGCGTTATGCGTTATGCGTTATGCGTTATGCGTTATGCGTTATGCGTTATGCGTTATGCGTTATGCGTTATGCGTTATGCGTTATGCGTTATGCGTTATGCGTTATGCGTTATGCGTTATGCGTTATGCGTTATGCGTTATGCGTTATGCGTTATGCGTTATGCGTTATGCGTTATGCGTTATGCGTTATGCGTTATGCGTTATGCGTTATGCGTTATGCGTTATGCGTTATGCGTTATGCGTTATGCGTTATGCGTTATGCGTTATGCGTTATGCGTTATGCGTTATGCGTTATGCGTTATGCGTTATGCGTTATGCGTTATGCGTTATGCGTTATGCGTTATGCGTTATGCGTTATGCGTTATGCGTTATGCGTTATGCGTTATGCGTTATGCGTTATGCGTTATGCGTTATGCGTTATGCGTTATGCGTTATGCGTTATGCGTTATGCGTTATGCGTTATGCGTTATGCGTTATGCGTTATGCGTTATTTGTTATGCGTTATGCGTTACGCGTTATACGTTATGCGTTATGCGTGATGCGTTATGCGTTATGCGTTATGGGCTATGCGTTAAGCGTTATGCGTTATGCATTATGTGTTATGCGTTATGCGTTATGCGTTATGCGTTAAGCGTTATGCGTTATGCGTTATGCGTTATGCGTTATGCGTTATGCGTTATGCGTTATGCGTTATGCGTTATGCGTTGTAACAGACCTACAGAACGTAGGCCTGTTACGAACAAACCCCTAGCAAACCTCCACCGGTTAGACACGACGACGCGATCTAGTAACGTACCACCGGCCTCCTGTCACAACAACAACACCGCCTGTACCGCACGTACCCCGCGCCCAGGCCCGTATTCCAACGGGAATCCAAATCAAATTTCCAAAATACTGTTCGAAAGACGGTATACGTCACCAGCAAAATACCGCACCGCACCACCATCCCTTACCTCCAAACCATCCCTATAAAAGCCGGCACGAACAGACTAGAATCACCTGAGTCTGCCAGCAGTTATCCAGGAACAACCACGTGCGATATTCCAGTGCTGTGAGTATTCTACCTGTAACCGTTGTCCACGTCTCCGCCGTTATCGGCATCCTGGTTCCGCTGGTACGAGCCGTGCTCTACCTCGAACACTCGGTGTGTCACCGGTCTCTTTCGCTAGGCGCGTCGCCTCCGAGAGTCGACGATTAAGAAGCGGTGTGTCACCCTTCGACCTCGTCGAAACCCTGTCGTCCTGCCAGTCCGCTGGTGCGAGCCGTGCTCCACCTCGAACACCCGGTGCGTCACCGGTCACTTTCGCTAGGCGCGTCGCCTCCGAGAGCCGACGAACAAGAAGCGGTGCGTCACCCTTTGACTTCGTCGGAGAACCTCCTGTCCAGTTATCCCGTCGCTCCGCTGGTGCGAGTTGTACTCCACCTCGAACATACCCGGTGCGTCACCGGTATATTTCGTGATACGCGTCGTCCACGAAATCGGCCGAACTAGAAGCGGTGCGTCACCCTTCGACGTCGCCTAAGAACCGCCTAGAAAGTCACCCTCGTGAGGCGAGTCGCCCCCGAGGCCAGTCGAGCCAGACAAGGTGCGTCACCTTGATCGAACTCCCTGAACGACTGTCCGGAGGGACTTCGATGACCCGTGCGTCACGGCCATCGAAGGACCACGACAACCCGGCCTAGGTAGGGAGATCACGACGACAGTCGTGATCTAACTCTACCCCTGTCCATCCTGCCCGCGTCCTACGCCACATACAGGTTCGGGTAGCACTCGCACGGTCACACGTTCTAAAGTCACGGGCACCGTAGTATTTCCACCGCGCACTGTATCCTGAGGCACCGTAACATACGCGACCGAAAGGCAGCGAGTATAATTTGTTTAACCGCAACCGAATCGTCTCAGTTATTTCACCCGCATCGACTCCGTTCCTCGCGTCGACACTCCACTTGTCGTTTAGAACCCTGGGTCGGCGAGCTGTTCAACACCAAGGAGCCCGAACGCGAGGAAGCCGAACGACGACGAAACACACCTGTTACATGGCGCCCGAACAGGGACTGACGGAAAGGCATCCGCGTCGCGAATAGCTTTTCAAAATAAACAATCACCGGTTCAACACGGTAACGCGCGCGTAACCAGAGGACCAGTACGCCGCGTAACATTCCTGAGCCGCGTTGAACCGAGACCGCGCCGGCACACACACGCGTTTCGTACCCCAGACGCCATCTCTGGATGCGCACCGGTATTACCCGCCCTGAGAGTCGAAATTTCAAACACGCCGTCGCAAACCCCGGCCGAGGAAATCGGCCAACCACCAGGACTACGGACGAACGCCGACAACAGTGGGCCGATCTAATTAAACTAGAGATCACCAACCTCTTCAACATGACCGAACCAAAGACCCCGCAATTTGTAAACACCATGCAACCAGGCACGTCCCACCAAGCCGACACAATGGCCGGCGCCAATAGAGCGGCCGCAAACGAGCAAGACGACACCGGAAAGAGAATGGACCGGATGCGCAAGTGGGGATGCACGACGGACGGCAAGGACCCTTTCCGGTTTCTCGAACGGATAGGGGAACTAGCCCATTCATATCACATCTCCGACGCAGAATTATTAGAGGGGGTACCGGAACTTTTGCGAGGAGACGCCCAAGACTGGTACCGGGATAACCGCTACCAGATCAACACATGGGAGGAATTCACCGCAGACTTCCTGATGGTCTACTCCGGACACAAGACCCCGGTGCAACGGGCCCGCGAAGCACGAGCACGCGTACAGAAACCCGGAGAACCGTTCCATGAGTACATGAACGCGCTCACCACCCTCATGAGACGAGCGCTCATCCCGACGGACGAATATCTGGAAACCATCTATGAAAACATGCTACCAGATTACACGGCCATCATCGATCCAGAATCGATTTCCAGCATCCGAGACCTGCTCCGACACGCGCAACGCATCGAGAGAGCCATAGAGCGGAAAACCCAAATGCAACGGACCGCCAGCCGGCCTCTCGCCGCCGCCATCAACGAGAACCAGGACCACACGCCAAGCCAGACACGCGCCGATCCAATCGAGGCACGACTCGCCCGACTGAGCAACACACCCCGTGGGGAAGGGGAAGCCAGTGCGATTCAAGGTGACAACACCAACAGCTACAGTCGAATGACACACTGCTGGCGGTGTAAACAACGGGGCCACACCCGTTTCGAGTGTAGAAACGCCTATCGGAGATTCTGCTCGCGATGTGGTCGAGACGGCATACGCACGGAGGAGTGTCATCCGTCGGGAAACGACAACCGGGGCCCGCCGTAGACGGGCGCGCGCCGGCCCCAGGGATAAAGTACCCACCCCGCCCCTCCCTACCAACCCGGATATTGGGAAAGGAAAGCACCGCCTTGCATGATACCGGTGCCCAATTGTCATGTATCAACGCCGGAGCGTACAAATGGGCCCCCGGAGTGCGGCGGTACGACGTCGACACCCAGTATCGGCCAGGAAAGCCGAACCATGTAGCAGACGCATTATCCCGCATCAAACCGGTACCAGGCGTCAGTCTCCTCCGCACCAAACCGCGTAACGACTCCTGGTACGAGAAGAAGATGGAAACCGTGCAGCACGATCCCGCCTCAGTTCCCGATTTCCGGATTTACGAGGGAAAACTGCAACGACGAATACCGCATCAGCTCGATTACAACGAGCCAGATTCCGGAAACGCATGGAAAATATGCATACCGGCGATCGACCGAGAGGCAGTGCTACGGCAATTTCACGACGACCCCACCGCGGGACATCTAGGAATCGCCAAAACGAGCGTCCGCATTGCCCAGAGGTACCACTGGCCAGGGATGTTCCGAGACATCGCACGACATGTACGCAGCTGCGTCAGCTGCCAAAAATACAAGTCACCGCCTGTACCGCCACCAGGACGCCTCCACGCTAATCCAGGGACACAGCCGGGGCACACCGTGTCCATAGATATGATGGGGCCATCTCCGCGACCACGACGCGGACACACCCGTCTACAGGGTCTCAAACCAGAATACAGCCCCGAAAACGACGCGCGTACGGAGAGCATCGAACCGGACTCCCCCGCGGAGCGAACCAGGATGCCCACACCCGCCCCTGACCCGACGACTACCCCGGCCCCACGCGGCCGAGGCCGACCCCGGAAAATAATCAGTAGCCTTTATTCAATTTCCAGAATCATGCCAATGGACGATTTTTACGGGGAGCTGAACGATCTGTTCGGCGACCTATCAGACTTCGACGAGAGACCACGGACGCCAACCACCCCCGCTCACCTAATACGGGGAGGGGACCAGGCGACGGAGCTACCCCGGCAAGAAGCGATAACCCCGCAACCAGCCACGCCAGTCAACACCACCGTCTCGCGGTACCGCATCCCAAAACTCGCGGGAGCGCGAGGAGGGACAGCGCCACCAGCAACAACCCTGACCATAGCGGGCAACACAAAGGGCCCCTCAGGGACAGAGATCACGACGCGGAAAGCCACCCGCCCGCGACCAGTCGCTACATCGCGACGGGCACTAGGTGGCCCCGATAGGGAAAGGGATGACACCCCCACCCCACCGCAGAAGAAACAGAAGACGGTGATCCGGGCCGTAACATGGCGACCAGGGCCAGCATATGAGGGCAACCGGCCACGGTCCGAATCGACCTCCAGCTCCCGGTCCAGCTCATCCACGATCCCGCCCACAACCATCGAGGAGCACCGGAGAATGGCGGGACACGGGCCGTCCATTGGGCTCCCCGCAGGGCTCCCCGAACCACCCAACTGGTGGAAGGAGGAGGACACGGAGGCCCTGCGACCCCCGGTCAAAAAGCGAATCTCGCGGGTGAAAGGCAAACAACCAACCCCTCGAGAGTCGTACCACCGCGGGGAGGCTCGACCGGCAAAACCCGTCACCACCGCACAACGACCAGCGAGGCCAAACCAGGCAAAAGCACCGCCACCCCGAAAAGAAGGGGCCCAGCTGCCACAAGAGGCCCCACCGTCCGGGAACACGCTGCCAGGCTCCTCACGAACACAAGCAACGGGCCCAACAATCCTGACGGTCAGCAAGAAGGCGTCCTCGTCTCCAAAACACAGGAGCCGAACAACGCGGTACATGGCCACCGAAAGGGCACATGGGACGCCAAAGCTGGCACTAACACACCCGCCGACACAGCCGGCCAACCCAGCACCACCCACCCGGTCCAGAACAGCGACACCAGCCAGCTGCGAGAAACGCGCTGAAGAACAGCAGCCGGAGACACATACGGCCAAAGTACCAGCAAATGAGCAACCGGGAAATGAAGGCCTTCCCACTCCCCCAGGACACCGCGACGTCAAAACGCCGATCCCGTACTCGGGAAAGGAAGGAGCGTGCCCCTCAACTTGGTACTTGTTACCCAACGGACGACGGGTAGAAGTACCGCTACGACTGGTCACCTCCAAGCGGTTCCTAGCATCCATAGGGGACGAGAGGTGGGCCCTCCACTTCGACCGAAGTGGGCGACTGATACGCTGCCGACAACGTGAGGGGCGAAGCACATAATTGTATACCGGTGATTTTCTTCTGCGATACTTGTACCATTATGTACTACATTTCCACATTTACACAGTTTCTTTTGAATAAAACCAGTCTCACCGCCTTTCGCTCGCTTTCCCGAAGAAGGAGGGGGGTGTAACAGACCTACAGAACGTAGGCCTGTTACGAACAAACCCCTAGCAAACCTCCACCGGTTAGACACGACGACGCGATCTAGTAACGTACCACCGGCCTCCTGTCACAACAACAACACCGCCTGTACCGCACGTACCCCGCGCCCAGGCCCGTATTCCAACGGGAATCCAAATCAAATTTCCAAAATACTGTTCGAAAGACGGTATACGTCACCAGCAAAATACCGCACCGCACCACCATCCCTTACCTCCAAACCATCCCTATAAAAGCCGGCACGAACAGACTAGAATCACCTGAGTCTGCCAGCAGTTATCCAGGAACAACCACGTGCGATATTCCAGTGCTGTGAGTATTCTACCTGTAACCGTTGTCCACGTCTCCGCCGTTATCGGCATCCTGGTTCCGCTGGTACGAGCCGTGCTCTACCTCGAACACTCGGTGTGTCACCGGTCTCTTTCGCTAGGCGCGTCGCCTCCGAGAGTCGACGATTAAGAAGCGGTGTGTCACCCTTCGACCTCGTCGAAACCCTGTCGTCCTGCCAGTCCGCTGGTGCGAGCCGTGCTCCACCTCGAACACCCGGTGCGTCACCGGTCACTTTCGCTAGGCGCGTCGCCTCCGAGAGCCGACGAACAAGAAGCGGTGCGTCACCCTTTGACTTCGTCGGAGAACCTCCTGTCCAGTTATCCCGTCGCTCCGCTGGTGCGAGTTGTACTCCACCTCGAACATACCCGGTGCGTCACCGGTATATTTCGTGATACGCGTCGTC
The DNA here is from genome assembly GCF_051020765.1 of Lasioglossum baleicum. Lineage (NCBI taxonomy): Eukaryota > Metazoa > Arthropoda > Insecta > Hymenoptera > Halictidae > Lasioglossum > Lasioglossum baleicum. The sequence continues at coordinate 117,337 of NW_027469484.1, read as the reverse complement.
CACGAAATCGGCCGAACTAGAAGCGGTGCGTCACCCTTCGACGTCGCCTAAGAACCGCCTAGAAAGTCACCCTCGTGAGGCGAGTCGCCCCCGAGGCCAGTCGAGCCAGACAAGGTGCGTCACCTTGATCGAACTCCCTGAACGACTGTCCGGAGGGACTTCGATGACCCGTGCGTCACGGCCATCGAAGGACCACGACAACCCGGCCTAGGTAGGGAGATCACGACGACAGTCGTGATCTAACTCTACCCCTGTCCATCCTGCCCGCGTCCTACGCCACATACAGGTTCGGGTAGCACTCGCACGGTCACACGTTCTAAAGTCACGGGCACCGTAGTATTTCCACCGCGCACTGTATCCTGAGGCACCGTAACATACGCGACCGAAAGGCAGCGAGTATAATTTGTTTAACCGCAACCGAATCGTCTCAGTTATTTCACCCGCATCGACTCCGTTCCTCGCGTCGACACTCCACTTGTCGTTTAGAACCCTGGGTCGGCGAGCTGTTCAACACCAAGGAGCCCGAACGCGAGGAAGCCGAACGACGACGAAACACACCTGTTACAGCGTTATGCGTTATGCGTTATGCGTTATGCGTTATGCGTTATGCGTTATGCGTTGTGCGTTATGCGTTATGCGTTATGCGTTATGCGTTATGCGTTATGCGTTATGCGTTATGCGTTATGCGTTATGCGTTATGCGTTATGCGTTATGCGTTATGCGTTATGCGTTATGCGTTATGCGCTATGGGCTATGCGTTAAGCGTTATGCGTTATGCATTATGCGTTATGCGTTATGCGTTATGCGTTATGTGTTATGCGTTATGCGTTATGCGTTATGCGTTATGCGTTATGCGTTATGCGTTATGCGCTATGGGCTATGCGTTAAGAGTTATGCGTTATCCGTTATGCGTTATGCGTTATGCGTTATGCGTTATCCGTTATGCGTTATGCGCGATGCGTTATGCGTTATGCGTTATGGGCTATGCGTTATGGGCTATGCGTTAAGCGTTATGCGTTATGCGTTATGCGTTATGCGTTATGCGTTATGCGTTATGCGTTATGCGTTATGCGTTATGTGTTATGCGTTATGCGTTATGCGTTATGCGTTATGCGTTATGCGTTATGCGTTATGCGTTATGCGTTATGCGTTATGCGATATGCGTTATGCGTTATGCGTTATCCGTTATGCGTTATGCGTTATGCGATATGCGTTATGCGTTATGCGTTATGCGTTATGCGTTATGCGTTATGCGTTATGCGTTATGCGTTATGCGTTATGCGTTATGCGTTATGCGTTAGGCGTTACGCGTTACGCGTTACGCGTTATGCGTTATGCGTTATGCGTTATGCGTTATGCGTTATGCGTTATGCGTTATGCGTTATGCGTTATGCGTTATGCGTTATGCGTTATGCGTTATGCGTTATGCGTTATGCGTTATGCGTTATGCGTTATGCGTTATGCGTTATGCGTTATGCGTTATGCGTTATGCGTTATGCGTTATGCGTTATTTGTTATGCGTTATGCGTTACGCGTTATACGTTATGCGTTATGCGTGATGCGTTATGCGTTATGCGTTATGGGCTATGCGTTAAGCGTTATGCGTTATGCGTTATGCGTTATGCGTTGTGCGTTATGCGTTATGCGTTATGCGTTATGCGTTATGCGTTATGCGTTATGCGTTATGCGTTATGCGTTATGCGTTATGCGTTATGCGTTATGCGTTATGCGTTATGCGTTATGCGTTATGCGTTATGCGTTATGCGTTATGCGTTATGCGTTATGCGTTATGCGTTATGCGTTATGCGTTATGCGTTATGCGTTATGCGTTATGCGTTATGCGTTATGCGTTATGCGTTATGCGTTATGCGTTATGCGTTATGCGTTATGCGTTATGCGTTATGCGTTATGCGTTATGCGTTATGCGTTATGCGTTATTTGTTATGCGTTATGCGTTACGCGTTATACGTTATGCGTTATGCGTGATGCGTTATGCGTTATGCGTTATGGGCTATGCGTTAAGCGTTATGCGTTATGCGTTATGCGTTATGCGTTGTGCGTTATGCGTTATGCGTTATGCGTTATGCGTTATGCGTTATGCGTTATGCGTTATGCGTTATGCGTTATGCGTTATGCGTTATGCGTTATGCGTTATGCGTTATGCGTTATGCGTTATGCGTTATGCGTTATGCGTTATGCGTTATGCGTTATGCGTTATGCGTTATGCGTTATGCGTTATGCGTTATGCGTTATGCGTTATGCGTTATGCGTTATGCGTTATGCGTTATGCGTTATGCGTTATGCGTTATGCGTTATGCGTTATGCGTTATGCGTTATGCGTTATGCGTTATGCGTTATGCGTTATGCGTTATGCGTTATGCGTTATGCGTTATGCGTTATGCGTTATGCGTTATGCGTTATGCGTTATGCGTTATGCGTTATGCGTTATGCGTTATGCGTTATGCGTTATGCGTTATGCGTTATGCGTTATGCGTTATTTGTTATGCGTTATGCGTTACGCGTTATACGTTATGCGTTATGCGTGATGCGTTATGCGTTATGCGTTATGGGCTATGCGTTAAGCGTTATGCGTTATGCATTATGTGTTATGCGTTATGCGTTATGCGTTATGCGTTAAGCGTTATGCGTTATGCGTTATGCGTTATGCGTTATGCGTTATGCGTTATGCGTTATGCGTTATGCGTTATGCGTTATGCGTTATGCGTTATGCGTTATGCGTTATGCGTTATGCGTTATGCGTTGTGCGTTATGCGTTATGCGTTATGCGTTATGCGTTATGCGTTATGCGTTATGCGTTATGCGTTATGCGTTATGCGTTATGCGTTATGCGTTATGCGTTATGCGTTATGCGTTATGCGCTATGGGCTATGCGTTAAGCGTTATGCGTTATGCATTATGCGTTATGCGTTATGCGTTATGCGTTATGTGTTATGCGTTATGCGTTATGCGTTATGCGTTATGCGTTATGCGTTATGCGTTATGCGTTATGCGTTATGCGCTATGGGCTATGCGTTAAGAGTTATGCGTTATCCGTTATGCGTTATGCGTTATGCGTTATGCGTTATCCGTTATGCGTTATGCGCGATGCGTTATGCGTTATGCGTTATGGGCTATGCGTTATGGGCTATGCGTTAAGCGTTATGCGTTATGCATTATGCGTTATGCGTTATGCGTTATGCGTTAAGCGTTATGCGTTATGCGTTATGCGTTATGCGTTATGCGATATGCGTTATGCGTTATGCGTTATGCGTTATGCGTTATGCGTTATGCGTTATGCGTTATGCGTTATGCGTTATGCGTTATGCGTTATGCGTTATGCGTTATGCGTTATGCGTTATGCGTTATGCGTTATGCGTTATGCGTTATGCGTTATGCGTTATGCGTTATGCGTTATGCGTTATGCGTTATGCGTTATGCGTTATGCGTTATGCGTTATGCGTTATGCGTTATGCGTTATGCGTTATGCGTTATGCGTTATGCGATATGCGTTATGCGTTATGCGTTATCCGTTATGCGTTATGCGTTATGCGATATGCGTTATGCGTTATGCGTTATGCGTTATGCGTTATGCGTTATGCGTTATGCGTTATGCGTTATGCGTTATGCGTTATGCGTTATGCGTTACGCGTTACGCGTTATGCGTTATGCGTTATGCGTTATGCGTTATGCGTTATGCGTTATGCGTTATGCGTTATGCGTTATGCGTTATGCGTTATGCGTTATGCGTTATGCGTTATGCGTTATGCGTTATGCGTTATGCGTTATGCGTTATGCGTTATGCGTTATGCGTTATGCGTTATTTGTTATGCGTTATTTGTTATGCGTTATGCGTTACGCGTTATGCGTGATGCGTTATGCGTTATGCGTTATGGGCTATGCGTTAAGCGTTATGCGTTATGCGTTATGCGTTATGCGTTATGCGTTATGCGTTATGCGTTATGCGTTATGCGTTATGCGTTATGCGTTATGCGTTATGCGTTATGCGTTATGCGTTATGCGTTATGCGTTATGCGTTATGCGTTATGCGTTATGCGTTATGCGTTATGCGTTATGCGTTATGCGTTATGCGTTATGCGTTATGCGTTATGCGTTATGCGTTATGCGTTATGCGTTATGCGTTATGCGTTATGCGTTATGCGTTATGCGTTATGCGTTATGCGTTATGCGTTATGCGTTATGCGTTATGCGTTATGCGTTATGCGTTATGCGTTATGCGTTATGCGTTATGCGTTATGCGTTATGCGTTATGCGTTATGCGTTATGCGTTATGCGTTATGCGTTATGCGTTATGCGTTATGCGTTATGCGTTATGCGTTATGCGTTATGCGTTATGCGTTATGCGTTATGCGTTATGCGTTATGCGTTATGCGTTATGCGTTATGCGTTATGCGTTATGCGTTATGCGTTATGCGTTATGCGTTATGCGTTATGCGTTATGCGTTATGCGTTATGCGTTATGCGTTATGCGTTATGCGTTATGCGTTATGCGTTATGCGTTATGCGTTATGCGTTATGCGTTATGCGTTATGCGTTATGCGTTATGCGTTATGCGTTATGCGTTATGCGTTATGCGTTATGCGTTATGCGTTATGCGTTATGCGTTATGCGTTATGCGTTATGCGTTATGCGTTATGCGTTATGCGTTATGCGTTATGCGTTATGCGTTATGCGTTATGCGTTATGCGTTATGCGTTATGCGTTATGCGTTATGCGTTATGCGTTATGCGTTATGCGTTATGCGTTATGCGTTATGGGCTATGCGTTAAGCGTTATGCGTTATGCGTTATGCGTTATGCGTTATGCGTTATGCGTTATGCGTTATGCGTTATGCGTTATGCGTTATGCGTTATGCGTTATGCGTTATGCGTTATGCGTTATGCGTTATGCGTTATGCGTTATGCGTTATGCGTTATGCGTTATGCGTTATGCGTTATGCGTTATGCGTTATGCGTTATGCGTTATGCGTTATAGGCTATGCGTTAAGCGTTATGCGTTATGCATTATGCGTTATGCGTTATGCGTTATGCGATATGTGTTATGCGATATGCGTTATGCGTTATGCGTTATGCGTTATGCGTTATGCGTTATGCGTTATGCGTTATGCGTTATGCGTTATGCGTTATGCGTTATGCGTTATGCGTTATGCGTTATGCGTTATGCGTTATGCGTTATGCGTTATGCGTTATGCGTTATGCGTTATGCGTTATGCGTTATGCGTTATGCGTTATGCGTTATGCGTTATGCGTTATGCGTTATGCGTTATGCGTTATGCGTTATGCGTTATGCGTTATGCGTTATGCGTTATGCGTTATGCGTTATGCGTTATGCGTTATGCGTTATGCGTTATGCGTTATGCGTTATGCGTTATGCGTTATGCGTTATGCGTTATGCGTTATGCGTTATGCGTTATGCGTTATGCGTTATGCGTTATGCGTTATGCGTTATGCGTTATGCGTTATGCGTTATGCGTTATGCGTTATGCGTTATGCGTTATGCGTTATGCGTTATGCGTTATGCGTTATGCGTTATGCGTTATGCGTTATGCGTTATGCGTTATGCGTTATGCGTTATGCGTTATGCGTTATGCGTTATGCGTTATGGGCTATGCGTTAAGCGTTATGCGTTATGCGTTATGCGTTATGCGTTATGCGTTATGCGTTATGCGTTAAGCGTTATGCGTTATGCGTTATGCGTTATGCGTTATGCGTTATGCGTTATGCGTTATGCGTTATGCGCTATGGGCTATGCGTTAAGAGTTATGCGTTATCCGTTATGCGTTATGCGTTATGCGTTATGCGTTATCCGTTATGCGTTATGCGCGATGCGTTATGCATTATGCGTTATGCGTTATGCGTTATGCGTTATGCGTTATGCGTTATGCGTTATGCGTTATGCGTTATGCGTTATGCGTTATGCGTTATGCGTTATGCGTTATGCGTTATGCGTTATGCGTTATGCGTTATCCGTTATGCGTTATGCGCGATGCGTTATGCGTTATGCGTTATGGGCTATGCGTTATGGGCTATGCGTTAAGCGTTATGCGTTATGCATTATGCGTTATGCGTTATGCGTTATGCGTAAAGCGTTATGCGTTATGCGTTATGCGTTATGCGTTATGCGATATGCGTTATGCGTTATGCGTTATGCGTTATGCGTTATGCGTTATGCGTTATGCGTTATGCGTTATGCGTTATGCGTTATGCGTTATGCGTTATGCGTTATGCGTTATGCGTTATGCGTTATGCGTTATGCGTTATGCGTTATGCGTTATGCGTTATGCGTTATGCGTTATGCGTTATGCGTTATGCGTTATGCGTTATGCGTTATGCGTTATGCGTTATGCGTTATGCGTTATGCGTTATGCGTTATGCGTTATGCGTTATGCGTTATGCGTTATGCGTTATGCGTTATGCGTTATGCGATATGCGTTATGCGTTATGCGTTATCCGTTATGCGTTATGCGTTATGCGTTATGCGTTATGCGTTATGCGTTAAGCGTTATGCGTTATGCGTTATGCGATATGTGTTATGCGTTATGCGTTATGCGTTACGCGTTATACGTTATCCGTTATGCGTTATACGTTATGCGTTATGCGTTAAGCGTTATGCGTTATGCATTATGCGTTATGCGTTATGCGTTATGCGTTATGCGTTAAGCGTTATGCGTTATGCGTTATGCGTTATGCGTTATGCGTTATGCGTTATGCGTTATGCGTTATGCGTTATGCGTTATGCGTTATGCGTTATGCGTTATCCGTTATGCGTTATGCGTTATGCGTTATGCGTTATGCGTTAAGCGTTATGCGTTATGCGTTATGCGATATGTGTTATGCGATATGCGTTATGCGTTATGCGTTATGCGTTATGCGTTATGCGTTATGCGTTATGCGTTATGCGTTATGCGTTATGCGTTATGCGTTATGCGTTATGCGTTATGCGTTATGCGTTATGCGTTATGCGTTATGCGTTATGCGTTATGCGTTATGCGTTATGCGTTATGCGTTATGCGTTATGCGTTATGCGTTATGCGTTATGGGCTATGCGTTAAGCGTTATGCGTTATGCATTATGCGTTATGCGTTATGCGTTATGCGTTATGCGTTAAGCGTTATGCGTTATGCGTTATGCGTTATGCGTTATGCGTTATGCGTTATGCGTTATGCGTTATGCGTTATGCGTTATACGTTATGCGTTATGCGTTATCCGTTATGCGTTATGCGTTATGCGTTATGCGTTAAGCGTTATGCGTTATGCGTTATGCGTTATGCGTTATGCGTTATGCGTTATGCGTTAAGCGTTATGCGTTATGCGTTATGCGTTATGCGATATGTGTTATGCGATATGCGTTATGCGTTATGCGTTATCCGTTATGCGTTATGCGTTATGCGTTATGCGTTATGCGTTAAGCGTTATGCGTTATGCGTTATGCGATATGTGTTATGCGATATGCGTTATGCGTTATGCGTTATGCGTTATGCGTTATGCGTTATACGTTATGCGTTATGCGTTATCCGTTATGCGTTATGCGTTATGCGTTATGCGTTAAGCGTTATGCGTTATGCGTTATGCGATATGTGTTATGCGATATGCGTTATGCGTTATGCGTTATGCGTTATGCGTTATGCGTTATGCGTTATGCGTTATGCGTTATCCGTTATGCGTTATGCGTTATGCGTTATGCGTTAAGCGTTATGCGTTATGCGTTATGCGATATGTGTTATGCGATATGCGTTATGCGTTATGCGTTATGCGTTATGCGTTATGCGTTATGCGTTATGCGTTATGCGTTATGCGTTATGCGTTATGCGTTATGCGTTATGCGTTATGCGTTATGCGTTATGCGTTACGCGTTACGCGTTACGCGTTATGCGTTATGCGTTATGCGTTATGCGTTATGCGTTATGCGTTATGCGTTATGCGTTATGCGTTATGCGTTATGCGTTATGCGTTATGCGTTATGCGTTATGCGTTATGCGTTATGCGTTATGCGTTATGCGTTATGCGTTATTTGTTATGCGTTATGCGTTACGCGTTATACGTTATGCGTTATGCGTGATGCGTTATGCGTTATGCGTTATGGGCTATGCGTTAAGCGTTATGCGTTATGCGTTATGCGTTATGCGTTATGCGTTATGCGTTATGCGTTATGCGTTATGCGTTATGCGTTATGCGTTATGCGTTATGCGTTATGCGTTATGCGTTATGCGTTATGCGTTATGCGTTATGCGTTATGCGTTATGCGTTATGCGTTATGCGTTATGCGTTATGCGTTATGCGTTATGCGTTATGCGTTATGCGTTATGCGTTATGCGTTATGCGTTATGCGTTATGCGTTATGCGTTATGCGTTATGCGTTATGCGTTATGCGTTATGCGTTATGCGTTATGCGTTATGCGTTATGCGTTATGCGTTATGCGTTATGCGTTATGCGTTATGCGTTATGCGTTATGCGTTATGCGTTATGCGTTATGCGTTATGCGTTATGCGTTATGCGTTATGCGTTATGCGTTATTTGTTATGCGTTATGCGTTACGCGTTATACGTTATGCGTTATGCGTGATGCGTTATGCGTTATGCGTTATGGGCTATGCGTTAAGCGTTATGCGTTATGCATTATGTGTTATGCGTTATGCGTTATGCGTTATGCGTTATGCGTTATGCGTTATGCGTTATGCGTTATGCGTTATGCGTTATGCGTTATGCGTTATGCGTTATGCGTTGTGCGTTATGCGTTATGCGTTATGCGTTATGCGTTATGCGTTATGCGTTATGCGTTATGCGTTATGCGTTATGCGTTATGCGTTATGCGTTATGCGTTATGCGTTATGCGTTATGCGTTATGCGTTATGCGTTATGCGTTATGCGCTATGGGCTATGCGTTAAGCGTTATGCGTTATGCATTATGCGTTATGCGTTATGCGTTATGCGTTATGTGTTAAGCGTTATGCGTTATGCGTTATGCGTTATGCGTTATGCGTTATGCGTTATGCGTTATGCGTTATGCGCTATGGGCTATGCGTTAAGAGTTATGCGTTATCCGTTATGCGTTATGCGTTATGCGTTATGCGTTATCCGTTATGCGTTATGCGCGATGCGTTATGCGTTATGCGTTATGGGCTATGCGTTATGGGCTATGCGTTAAGCGTTATGCGTTATGCATTATGCGTTATGCGTTATGCGTTATGCGTTAAGCGTTATGCGTTATGCGTTATGCGTTATGCGTTATGCGTTATGCGTTATGCGTTATGCGTTATGCGTTATGCGTTATGCGTTATGCGTTATGCGTTATGCGTTATGCGTTATGCGTTATGCGTTATGCGTTATGCGTTATGCGTTATGCGTTATGCGTTATGCGTTATGCGTTATGCGTTATGCGTTATGCGTTATGCGTTATGCGTTATGCGTTATGCGTTATGCGTTATGCGTTATGCGTTATGCGTTATGCGTTATGCGTTATGCGTTATGCGTTATGCGTTATGCGTTATGCGTTATGCGTTATGCGTTATGCGTTATGCGTTATGCGTTATGCGTTATGCGTTATGCGTTATGCGTTATGCGTTATGCGTTATGCGTTATGCGTTATGCGTTATGCGTTATGGGCTATGCGTTAAGCGTTATGCGTTATGCATTATGCGTTATGCGTTATGCGTTATGCGTTATGCGTTAAGCGTTATGCGTTATGCGTTATGCGTTATGCGTTATGCGTTATGCGTTATGCGTTATGCGTTATGCGTTATGCGTTATGCGTTATGCGTTATGCGTTATGCGTTATGCGTTATCCGTTATGCGTTATGCGTTATGCGTTATGCGTTAAGCGTTATGCGTTATGCGTTATGCGATATGTGTTATGCGATATGCGTTATGCGTTATGCGTTATGCGTTATGCGTTATGCGTTATGCGTTATGCGTTATGCGTTATGCGTTATGCGTTATGCGTTATGCGTTATGCGTTACGCGTTATGCGTTATGCGTTATGCGTTATGCGTTATGCGTTATGCGTTATGCGTTATGCGTTATGCGTTATGCGTTATGCGTTATGCGTTATGCGTTATGCGTTATGCGTTATGCGTTATGCGTTATGCGTTATGCGTTATGCGTTATGCGTTATGCGTTATTTGTTATGCGTTATGCGTTATTTGTTATGCGTTATGCGTTACGCGTTATACGTTATGCGTTATGCGTGATGCGTTATGCGTTATGCGTTATGGGCTATGCGTTAAGCGTTATGCGTTATGCATTATGTGTTATGCGTTATGCGTTATGCGTTATGCGTTAAGCGTTATGCGTTATGCGTTATGCGTTATGCGTTATGCGTTATGCGTTATGCGTTATGCGTTATGCGTTATGCGTTATGCGTTATGCGTTATGCGTTATGCGTTATGCGTTATGCGTTGTGCGTTATGCGTTATGCGTTATGCGTTATGCGTTATGCGTTATGCGTTATGCGTTATGCGTTATGCGTTATGCGTTATGCGTTATGCGTTATGCGCTATGGGCTATGCGTTAAGCGTTATGCGTTATGCATTATGCGTTATGCGTTATGCGTTATGCGTTATGTGTTAAGCGTTATGCGTTATGCGTTATGCGTTATGCGTTATGCGTTATGCGTTATGCGTTATGCGTTATGCGTTATGCGCTATGGGCTATGCGTTAAGAGTTATGCCTTATCCGTTATGCGTTATGCGTTATGCGTTATGCGTTATCCGTTATGCGTTATGCGCGATGCGTTATGCGTTATGCGTTATGGGCTATGCGTTATGGGCTATGCGTTAAGCGTTATGCGTTATGCATTATGCGTTATGCGTTATGCGTTATGCGTTAAGCGTTATGCGTTATGCGTTATGCGTTATGCGTTATGCGATATGCGTTATGCGTTATGCGTTATGCGTTATGCGTTATGCGTTATGCGTTATGCGTTATGCGTTATGCGTTATGCGTTATGCGTTACGCGTTATGCGTTATTCGTTATGCGTTATGCGTTACGCGTTATACGTTATGCGTTATGCGTGATGCGTTATGCGTTATGCGTTATGGGCTATGCGTTAAGCGTTATGCGTTATGCGTTATGCGTTATGCGTTATGCGTTATGCGTTATGCGTTATGCGTTATGCGTTATGCGTTATGCGTTATGCGTTATGCGTTATGCGTTATGCGTTATGCGTTATGCGTTATGCGTTAAGCGTTATGCGTTATGCGTTATGCGTTATGCGTTATGCGTTATGCGTTATGTGTTATGCGTTAAGCGTTATGCGTTAAGCGTTATGCGTTATGCGATATGCGTTATGCGTTATGCGTTATCCGTTATGCGTTATGCGTTATGCGTTATGCGTTAAGCGTTATGCGTTATCCGTTATGCGTTATGCGTTATGCGTTATGCGTTATGCGTTATGCGTTATGCGTTATGCGTTATGCGTTATGCGTTATGCGTTATGCGTTATGCGTTATGGGTTATGCGTTATGCGTTATGCGTTATGCGTTATGCGTTATGCGTTATGCGTTATGCGTTATGCGTTATGCGTTATGCGTTATGCGTTATGCGTTATGCGTTATGCGTTATGCGTTATCCGTTATGCGTTATGCGCGATGCGTTATGCGTTATGCGTTATGGGCTATGCGTTAAGCGTTATGCTTTATGCATTATGCGTTACGCGTTATGCGTTATGCGTTATGCGTTATGCGTTATGCGTTATGCGTTATGCGTTATCCGTTATGCGTTATGCGTTATGCGTTATCCGTTATGCGTTATGCGTTATGCGTTAAGCGTTATGCGTTATGCGTTATGAGCTATGCGTTAAGCGTTATGCGTTATGCGTTATGCGTTATGCGTTATGCGTAATGCGTTATGCGTTAAGCGTTATGCGTTATGCGTTATGCGTTATGCGTTATGCGTTATGCGTTATGCGTTATACGTTATCCGTTATGCGTTATACGTTATGCGTTATGCGTTAAGCGTTATGCGTTATCCGTTATGCGTTATGCGTTATGCGTTATGCGTTATGCGTTATGCGTTATGCGTTATGCGTTATGCGTTATGCGTTATGCGTTATGCGTTATGCGTTATGCGTTATGCGTTATGCGTTATGCGTTATGCGTTATGCGTTATGCGTTATGCGTTATGCGTTATGCGTTATCCGTTATGCGTTATGCGCGATGCGTTATGCGTTATGCGTTATGCGTTATGCGTTATGCGTTATGCGCTATGGGCTATGCGTTAAGCGTTATGCGTTATGCATTATGCGTTATGCGTTATGCGTTATGCGTTATGTGTTAAGCGTTATGCGTTATGCGTTATGCGTTATGCGTTATGCGTTATGCGTTATGCGTTATGCGTTATGCGCTATGGGCTATGCGTTAAGAGTTATGCCTCATCCGTTATGCGTTATGCGTTATGCGTTATGCGTTATCCGTTATGCGTTATGCGCGATGCGTTATGCGTTATGCGTTATGGGCTATGCGTTATGGGCTATGCGTTAAGCGTTATGCGTTATGCATTATGCGTTATGCGTTATGCGTTATGCGTTAAGCGTTATGCGTTATGCGTTATGCGTTATGCGTTATGCGATATGCGTTATGCGTTATGCGTTATGCGTTATGCGTTATGCGTTATGCGTTATGCGTTATGCGTTATGCGTTATGCGTTATGCGTTACGCGTTATGCGTTATTCGTTATGCGTTATGCGTTACGCGTTATACGTTATGCGTTATGCGTGATGCGTTATGCGTTATGCGTTATGGGCTATGCGTTAAGCGTTATGCGTTATGCGTTATGCGTTATGCGTTATGCGTTATGCGTTATGCGTTATGCGTTATGCGTTATGCGTTATGCGTTATGCGTTATGCGTTATGCGTTATGCGTTATGCGTTAAGCGTTATGCGTTATGCGTTATGCGTTATGCGTTATGCGTTATGTGTTATGCGTTAAGCGTTATGCGTTAAGCGTTATGCGTTATGCGATATGCGTTATGCGTTATGCGTTATGCGTTATGCGTTATGCGTTATGCGTTATGCGTTATGCGTTATGCGTTATGCGTTATGCGTTATGCGTTATGCGTTATGCGTTATGCGTTATGCGTTATGCGTTATGCGTTATGCGTTATGCGTTATGCGTTATGCGTTATGCGTTATGCGTTATGCGTTATGCGTTATGGGTTATGCGTTATGCGTTATGCGTTATGCGTTATGCGTTATGCGTTATGCGTTATGCGTTATGCGTTATGCGTTATGCGTTATGCGTTATGCGTTATGCGTTATGCGTTATGCGTTATGCGTTATGCGTTATCCGTTATGCGTTATGCGCGATGCGTTATGCGTTATGCGTTATGGGCTATGCGTTAAGCGTTATGCGTTATGCATTATGCGTTACGCGTTATGCGTTATGCGTTATGCGTTATGCGTTATGCGTTATGCGTTATGCGTTATGCGTTATCCGTTATGCGTTATGCGTTATGCGTTATCCGTTATGCGTTATGCGTTATGCGTTAAGCGTTATGCGTTATGCGTTATGAGCTATGCGTTAAGCGTTATGCGTTATGCGTTATGCGTTATGCGTAATGCGTTATGCGTTAAGCGTTATGCGTTATGCGTTATGCGTTATGCGTTATGCGTTATGCGTTATGCGTTATGCGTTATACGTTATCCGTTATGCGTTATACGTTATGCGTTATGCGTTAAGCGTTATGCGTTATCCGTTATGCGTTATGCGTTATGCGTTATGCGTTATGCGTTATGCGTTATGCGTTATGCGTTATGCGTTATGCGATATGTGTTATGCGATATGCGTTATGCGTTATGCGTTATGCGTTATGCGTTATGCGTTATGCGTTATGCGTTATGCGTTACGCGTTATGCGTTACGCGTTATGCGTTATGCGTTATGCGTTATGCGTTATGCGTTATGCGTTACGCGTTATGCGTTATGCGTTATGCGTTATGCGTTATGCGTTATGCGTTATGCGTTATGCGTTATGCGTTATGCGTTATGCGTTATGCGTTATGCGTTATGCGTTATGCGTTATTTGTTATGCGTTATGCGTTATTTGTTATGCGTTATGCGTTACGCGTTATACGTTATGCGTTATGCGTGATGCGTTATGCGTTATGCGTTATGGGCTATGCGTTAAGCGTTATGCGTTATGCATTATGTGTTATGCGTTATGCGTTATGCGTTATGCGTTAAGCGTTATGCGTTATGCGTTATGCGTTATGCGTTATGCGTTATGCGTTATGCGTTATGCGTTATGCGTTATGCGTTATGCGTTATGCGTTATGCGTTATGCGTTATGCGTTATGCGTTGTGCGTTATGCGTTATGCGTTATGCGTTATGCGTTATGCGTTATGCGTTATGCGTTATGCGTTATGCGTTATGCGCTATGGGCTATGCGTTAAGCGTTATGCGTTATGCATTATGCGTTATGCGTTATGCGTTATGCGTTATGTGTTAAGCGTTATGCGTTATGCGTTATGCGTTATGCGTTATGCGTTATGCGTTATGCGTTATGCGTTATGCGTTATGCGTTATGCGTTATGCGCTATGGGCTATGCGTTAAGAGTTATGCCTTATCCGTTATGCGTTATGCGTTATGCGTTATGCGTTATCCGTTATGCGTTATGCGCGATGCGTTATGCGTTATGCGTTATGGGCTATGCGTTATGGGCTATGCGTTAAGCGTTATGCGTTATGCATTATGCGTTATGCGTTATGCGTTATGCGTTAAGCGTTATGCGTTATGCGTTATGCGTTATGCGATATGCGTTATGCGTTATGCGTTATGCGTTATGCGTTATGCGTTATGCGTTATGCGTTATGCGTTATGCGTTACGCGTTATGCGTTATTCGTTATGCGTTATGCGTTACGCGTTATACGTTATGCGTTATGCGTGATGCGTTATGCGTTATGCGTTATGGGCTATGCGTTAAGCGTTATGCGTTATGCATTATGTGTTATGCGTTATGCGTTATGCGTTATGCGTTAAGCGTTATGCGTTATGCGTTATGCGTTATGCGTTATGCGTTATGCGTTATGCGTTATGCGTTATGCGTTATGCGTTATGCGTTATGCGTTATGCGTTATGCGTTATGCGTTATGCGTTATGCGTTATGCGTTATGCGTTAAGCGTTATGCGTTATGCGTTATGCGTTATGCGTTATGCGTTATGCGTTATGCGTTATGTGTTATGCGTTAAGCGTTATGCGTTAAGCGTTATGCGTTATGCGATATGCGTTATGCGTTATGCGTTATGCGTTATCCGTTATGCGTTATGCGTTATGCGTTCTGCGTTAAGCGTTATGCGTTATGCGTTATGCGATATGTGTTATGCGTTATGCGTTATGCGTTATGCGTTACGCGTTATACGTTATCCGTTATGCGTTATACGTTATGCGTTATGCGTTAAGCGTTATGCGTTATGCGTTATGCGTTATGCGTTATGCGTTATGCGTTATGCGTTAAGCGTTATGCGTTATGCGTTATGCGTTATGCGTTATGCGTTATGCGTTATGCGTTATGCGTTATGCGTTATGCGTTATGCGTTATCCGTTATGCGTTATGCGTTATGCGTTATGCGTTAAGCGTTATGCGTTATGCGTTATGCGATATGCGTTATGCGATATGCGTTATGCGTTATGCGTTATGCGTTATGCGTTATGCGTTATGCGTTATGCGTTATGCGTTATGCGTTATGCGTTATGCGTTATGCGTTATGCGTTATGCCTTATGCGTTATGCGTTATGCGTTATGCGTTAAGCGTTATGCGTTATGCGTTATGCGTTATGCGATATGCGTTATGCGTTATGCGTTATGCGTTATGCGTTATGCGTTATGCGTTATGCGTTATGCGTTATGCGTTACGCGTTATGCGTTATTCGTTATGCGTTATGCGTTACGCGTTATACGTTATGCGTTATGTGTGATGCGTTATGCGTTATGCGTTATGGGCTATGCGTTAAGCGTTATGCGTTATGCATTATGTGTTATGCGTTATGCGTTATGCGTTATGCGTTAAGCGTTATGCGTTATGCGTTATGCGTTATGCGTTATGCGTTATGCGTTATGCGTTATGCGTTATGCGTTATGCGTTATGCGTTATGCGTTATGCGTTATGCGTTATGCGTTATGCGTTATGCGTTATGCGTTATGCGTTATGCGTTATGCGTTATGCGTTAAGCGTTATGCGTTATGCGTTATGCGTTATGCGTTATGCGTTATGCGTTATGCGTTATGTGTTATGCGTTAAGCGTTATGCGTTAAGCGTTATGCGTTATGCGATATGCGTTATGCGTTATGCGTTATCCGTTATGCGTTATGCGTTATGCGTTCTGCGTTAAGCGTTATGCGTTATGCGTTATGCGATATGTGTTATGCGTTATGCGTTATGCGTTATGCGTTACGCGTTATACGTTATCCGTTATGCGTTATACGTTATGCGTTATGCGTTAAGCGTTATGCGTTATGCGTTATGCGTTATGCGTTATGCGTTATGCGTTATGCGTTAAGCGTTATGCGTTATGCGTTATGCGTTATGCGTTATGCGTTATGCGTTATGCGTTATGCGTTATGCGTTAAGCGTTATCCGTTATGCGTTATGCGTTATGCGTTATGCGTTAAGCGTTATGCGTTATGCGTTATGCGATATGCGTTATGCGATATGCGTTATGCGTTATGCGTTATGCGTTATGCGTTATGCGTTATGCGTTATGCGTTATGCGTTATGCGTTATGCGTTATGCGTTATGCGTTATGCGTTATGCGTTATGCGTTATGCGTTATGCGTTATGCGTTATCCGTTATGCGTTATGCGCGATGCGTTATGCGTTATGCGTTATGCGTTATGCGTTATGCGTTATGCGCTATGGGCTATGCGTTAAGCGTTATGCGTTATGCATTATGCGTTATGCGTTATGCGTTATGCGTTATGTGTTAAGCGTTATGCGTTATGCGTTATGCGTTATGCGTTATGCGTTATACGTTATGCGTTATGCGTTATGCGTTATGCGCTATGGGCTATGCGTTAAGAGTTATGCCTTATCCGTTATGCGTTATGCGTTATGCGTTATGCGTTATCCGTTATGCGTTATGCGCGATGCGTTATGCGTTATGCGTTATGGGCTATGCGTTATGGGCTATGCGTTAAGCGTTATGCGTTATGCATTATGCGTTATGCGTTATGCGTTATGCGTTAAGCGTTATGCGTTATGCGTTATGCGTTATGCGTTATGCGATATGCGTTATGCGTTATGCGTTATGCGTTATGCGTTATGCGTTATGCGTTATGCGTTATGCGTTATGCGTTATGCGTTATGCGTTACGCGTTATGCGTTATTCGTTATGCGTTATGCGTTACGCGTTATACGTTATGCGTTATGCGTGATGCGTTATGCGTTATGCGTTATGGGCTATGCGTTAAGCGTTATGCGTTATGCGTTATGCGTTATGCGTTATGCGTTATGCGTTATGCGTTATGCGTTATGCGTTATGCGTTATGCGTTATGCGTTATGCGTTATGCGTTATGCGTTATGCGTTATGCGTTATGCGTTAAGCGTTATGCGTTATGCGTTATGCGTTATGCGTTATGCGTTATGTGTTATGCGTTAAGCGTTATGCGTTAAGCGTTATGCGTTATGCGATATGCGTTATGCGTTATGCGTTATGCGTTATGCGTTATGCGTTATGCGTTATGCGTTATGCGTTATGCGTTATGCGTTATGCGTTATGCGTTATGCGTTATGCGTTATGCGTTATGCGTTATGCGTTATGCGTTATGCGTTATGCGTTATGCGTTATGCGTTATGCGTTATGCGTTATGGGTTATGCGTTATGCGTTATGCGTTATGCGTTATGCGTTATGCGTTATGCGTTATGCGTTATGCGTTATGCGTTATGCGTTATGCGTTATGCGTTATGCGTTATGCGTTATGCGTTATCCGTTATGCGTTATGCGCGATGCGTTATGCGTTATGCGTTATGGGCTATGCGTTAAGCGTTATGCGTTATGCATTATGCGTTACGCGTTATGCGTTATGCGTTATGCGTTATGCGTTATGCGTTATGCGTTATGCGTTATGCGTTATCCGTTATGCGTTATGCGTTATGCGTTATGCGTTATCCGTTATGCGTTATGCGTTATGCGTTAAGCGTTATGCGTTATGCGTTATGAGCTATGCGTTAAGCGTTATGCGTTATGCGTTATGCGTTATGCGTAATGCGTTATGCGTTAAGCGTTATGCGTTATGCGTTATGCGTTATGCGTTATGCGTTATGCGTTATGCGTTATGCGTTATACGTTATCCGTTATGCGTTATACGTTATGCGTTATGCGTTAAGCGTTATGCGTTATCCGTTATGCGTTATGCGTTATGCGTTATGCGTTATGCGTTATGCGTTATGCGTTATGCGTTATGCGTTATGCGTTATGCGTTATGCGTTATGCGTTATGCGTTATGCGTTATGCGTTATGCGTTATGCGTTATGCGTTATGCGTTATGCGTTATGCGTTATGCGTTATGCGTTATGCGTTATGCGTTATGCGTTATGCGTTATGCGTTATGCGTTATGCGTTATGCGTTATGCGTTATGCGTTATGCGTTATGCGTTATGCGTTATGCGTTATGCGTTATGCGTTATGCGTTATGCGTTATGCGTTATGCGTTATGCGTTATGCGTTATGCGTTATGCGTTATGCGTTATGCGTTATGCGTTATGCGTTATGCGTTATGCGTTATGCGTTATGCGTTATGCGTTATGCGTTATGGGCTATGCGTTATGCGTTATGCATTATGCGTTATGCGTTATGCGTTATGCGTTATGCGTTAAGCGTTATGCGTTATGCGTTATGCGTTATGCGTTATGCGTTATGCGTTATGCGTTATGCGTTATGCGTTATGCGTTATGCGTTATGCGTTATGCGTTATGCGTTATGCGTTATCCGTTATGCGTTATGCGTTATGCGTTATGCGTTATGCGTTAAGCGTTATGCGTTATGCGTTATGCGATATGTGTTATGCGATATGCGTTATGCGTTATGCGTTATGCGTTATGCGTTATGCGTTATGCGTTATGCGTTATGCGTTATGCGTTATGCGTTATGCGTTATGCGTTACGCGTTATGCGTTACGCGTTATGCGTTACGCGTTATGCGTTATGCGTTATGCGTTATGCGTTATGCGTTATGCGTTACGCGTTATGCGTTATGCGTTATGCGTTATGCGTTATGCGTTATGCGTTATGCGTTATGCGTTATGCGTTATGCGTTATGCGTTATGCGTTATGCGTTATGCGTTATGCGTTATGCGTTATGCGTTATGCGTTATTTGTTATGCGTTATGCGTTATTTGTTATGCGTTATGCGTTACGCGTTATACGTTATGCGTTATGCGTGATGCGTTATGCGTTATGCGTTATGGGCTATGCGTTAAGCGTTATGCGTTATGCATTATGTGTTATGCGTTATGCGTTATGCGTTATGCGTTAAGCGTTATGCGTTATGCGTTATGCGTTATGCGTTATGCGTTATGCGTTATGCGTTATGCGTTATGCGTTATGCGTTATGCGTTATGCGTTATGCGTTATGCGTTATGCGTTATGCGTTGTGCGTTATGCGTTATGCGTTATGCGTTATGCGTTATGCGTTATGCGTTATGCGTTATGCGTTATGCGTTATGCGTTATGCGCTATGGGCTATGCGTTAAGCGTTATGCGTTATGCATTATGCGTTATGCGTTATGCGTTATGCGTTATGTGTTAAGCGTTATGCGTTATGCGTTATGCGTTATGCGTTATGCGTTATGCGTTATGCGTTATGCGTTATGCGTTATGCGCTATGGGCTATGCGTTAAGAGTTATGCCTTATCCGTTATGCGTTATGCGTTATGCGTTATGCGTTATCCGTTATGCGTTATGCGCGATGCGTTATGCGTTATGCGTTATGGGCTATGCGTTATGGGCTATGCGTTAAGCGTTATGCGTTATGCATTATGCGTTATGCGTTATGCGTTATGCGTTAAGCGTTATGCGTTATGCGTTATGCGTTATGCGATATGCGTTATGCGTTATGCGTTATGCGTTATGCGTTATGCGTTATGCGTTATGCGTTATGCGTTATGCGTTACGCGTTATGCGTTATTCGTTATGCGTTATGCGTTACGCGTTATACGTTATGCGTTATGCGTGATGCGTTATGCGTTATGCGTTATGGGCTATGCGTTAAGCGTTATGCGTTATGCATTATGTGTTATGCGTTATGCGTTATGCGTTATGCGTTAAGCGTTATGCGTTATGCGTTATGCGTTATGCGTTATGCGTTATGCGTTATGCGTTATGCGTTATGCGTTATGCGTTATGCGTTATGCGTTATGCGTTATGCGTTATGCGTTATGCGTTAAGCGTTATGCGTTATGCGTTATGCGTTATGCGTTATGCGTTATGCGTTATGTGTTATGCGTTAAGCGTTATGCGTTAAGCGTTATGCGTTATGCGATATGCGTTATGCGTTATGCGTTATGCGTTATCCGTTATGCGTTATGCGTTATGCGTTCTGCGTTAAGCGTTATGCGTTATGCGTTATGCGATATGTGTTATGCGTTATGCGTTATGCGTTATGCGTTACGCGTTATACGTTATCCGTTATGCGTTATACGTTATGCGTTATGCGTTAAGCGTTATGCGTTATGCGTTATGCGTTATGCGTTATGCGTTATGCGTTATGCGTTAAGCGTTATGCGTTATGCGTTATGCGTTATGCGTTATGCGTTATGCGTTATGCGTTATGCGTTATGCGTTATGCGTTATCCGTTATGCGTTATGCGTTATGCGTTATGCGTTAAGCGTTATGCGTTATGCGTTATGCGATATGCGTTATGCGATATGCGTTATGCGTTATGCGTTATGCGTTATGCGTTATGCGTTATGCGTTATGCGTTATGCGTTATGCGTTATGCGTTATGCGTTATGCGTTATGCGTTATGCCTTATGCGTTATGCGTTATGCGTTATGCGTTAAGCGTTATGCGTTATGCGTTATGCGTTATGCGATATGCGTTATGCGTTATGCGTTATGCGTTATGCGTTATGCGTTATGCGTTATGCGTTATGCGTTATGCGTTATGCGTTACGCGTTATGCGTTATTCGTTATGCGTTATGCGTTACGCGTTATACGTTATGCGTTATGTGTGATGCGTTATGCGTTATGCGTTATGGGCTATGCGTTAAGCGTTATGCGTTATGCATTATGTGTTATGCGTTATGCGTTATGCGTTATGCGTTAAGCGTTATGCGTTATGCGTTATGCGTTATGCGTTATGCGTTATGCGTTATGCGTTATGCGTTATGCGTTATGCGTTATGCGTTATGCGTTATGCGTTATGCGTTATGCGTTATGCGTTATGCGTTATGCGTTATGCGTTATGCGTTATGCGTTATGCGTTATGCGTTATGCGTTAAGCGTTATGCGTTATGCGTTATGCGTTATGCGTTATGCGTTATGCGTTATGCGTTATGCGTTATGCGTTATGTGTTATGCGTTAAGCGTTATGCGTTAAGCGTTATGCGTTATGCGATATGCGTTATGCGTTATGCGTTATGGGCTATGCGTTATGGGCTATGCGTTAAGCGTTATGCGTTATGCATTATGCGTTATGCGTTATGCGTTATGCGTTAAGCGTTATGCGTTATGCGTTATGCGTTATGCGATATGCGTTATGCGTTATGCGTTATGCGTTATGCGTTATGCGTTATGCGTTATGCGTTATGCGTTATGCGTTATGCGTTACGCGTTATGCGTTATTCGTTATGCGTTATGCGTTACGCGTTATACGTTATGCGTTATGCGTGATGCGTTATGCGTTATGCGTTATGGGCTATGCGTTAAGCGTTATGCGTTATGCATTATGTGTTATGCGTTATGCGTTATGCGTTATTCGTTAAGCGTTATGCGTTATGCGTTATGCGTTATGCGTTATGCGTTATGCGTTATGCGTTATGCGTTATGCGTTATGCGTTATGCGTTATGCGTTATGCGTTATGCGTTATGCGTTATGCGTTATGCGTTATGCGTTATGCGTTATGCGTTATGCGTTATGCGTTATGCGTTATGCGTTATGCGTTATGCGTTATGCGTTATGCGTTATGCGTTATGCGTTATGCGTTATGCGTTATGCGTTATGCGTTATGCGTTATGCGTTATGCGTTATGCGTTATGCGTTATGCGTTATGCGTTATGCGTTATGCGTTATGCGTTATGCGTTATGCGTTATGCGTTATGCGTTATGCGTTATGCGTTATGCGTTATGCGTTATGCGTTATGCGTTATGCGTTATGCGTTATGCGTTATGCGTTATGCGTTATGCGTTATGCGTTATGCGTTATGCGTTATGCGTTATGCGTTATGCGTTATGCGTTATGCGTTATGCGTTATGCGTTATGCGTTATGCGTTATGCGTTATGCGTTATGCGTTATGCGTTATGCGTTATGCGTTATGCGTTATGCGTTATGCGTTATGCGTTATGCGTTATGCGTTATGCGTTATGCGTTATGCGTTATGCGTTATGCGTTATGCGTTATGCGTTATGCGTTATGCGTTATGCGTTATGCGTTATGCGTTATGCGTTATGCGTTATTTGTTATGCGTTATGCGTTATGCGTTATGCGTTATGCGTTACGCGTTATACGTTATGCGTTATGCGTGATGCGTTATGCGTTATGCGTTATGGGCTATGCGTTAAGCGTTATGCGTTATGCATTATGTGTTATGCGTTATGCGTTATGCGTTATGCGTTATGCGTTAAGCGTTATGCGTTATGCGTTATGCGTTATGCGTTATGCGTTATGCGTTATGCGTTATGCGTTATGCGTTATGCGTTATGCGTTATGCGTTATGCGTTATGCGTTATGCGTTATGCGTTGTGCGTTATGCGTTATGCGTTATGCGTTATGCGTTATGCGTTATGCGTTATGCGTTATGCGTTATGCGTTATGCGCTATGGGCTATGCGTTAAGCGTTATGCGTTATGCATTATGCGTTATGCGTTATGCGTTATGCGTTATGTGTTAAGCGTTATGCGTTATGCGTTATGCGTTATGCGTTATGCGTTATGCGTTATGCGTTATGCGTTATGCGTTATGCGTTATGCGTTATGCGTTATGCGCTATGGGCTATGCGTTAAGAGTTATGCCTTATCCGTTATGCGTTATGCGTTATGCGTTATGCGTTATCCGTTATGCGTTATGCGCGATGCGTTATGCGTTATGCGTTATGGGCTATGCGTTATGGGCTATGCGTTAAGCGTTATGCGTTATGCATTATGCGTTATGCGTTATGCGTTATGCGTTAAGCGTTATGCGTTATGCGTTATGCGTTATGCGATATGCGTTATGCGTTATGCGTTATGCGTTATGCGTTATGCGTTATGCGTTATGCGTTATGCGTTATGCGTTATGCGTTATGCGTTAAGCGTTATCCGTTATGCGTTATGCGTTATGCGTTATGCGTTAAGCGTTATGCGTTATGCGTTATGCGATATGCGTTATGCGATATGCGTTATGCGTTATGCGTTATGCGTTATGCGTTATGCGTTATGCGTTATGCGTTATGCGTTATGCGTTATGCGTTATGCGTTATGCGTTATGCGTTATGCGTTATGCGTTATGCGTTATGCGCTATGGGCTATGCGTTAAGAGTTATGCCTTATCCGTTATGCGTTATGCGTTATGCGTTATGCGTTATGCGTTATGCGTTATGCGTTATGCGTTATGCGTTATGCGTTATGCGTTATGCGTTATGCGTTATGCGTTATGCGTTATGCGTTATGCGTTATGCGTTATGCGTTATGCGTTATGCGTTATGCGTTATGCGCTATGGGCTATGCGTTAAGCGTTATGCGTTATGCGTTATGCGTTATGCGTTATGCGTTATGCGTTATGCGTTATGCGTTATGCGTTATGCGTTATGCGTTATGCGTTATGCGTTATGCGTTATGCGTTATGCGTTATGCGTTATGCGTTATGCGTTATGCGTTATGCGTTATGCGTTATGCGTTATGCGTTATGCGTTATGCGTTATGCGTTATGCGTTATGCGTTATGCGTTATGCGTTATGCGTTTTGCGTTATGCGTTTTGCGTTATGCGTTATGCGTTATGCGTTATGCGTTATGCGTTATGCGTTATGCGTTATGCGTTATGCGTTATGCGTTATGCGTTATGCGTTATGCGTTATGCGTTATGCGTTATTTGTTATGCGTTATGCGTTATGCGTTATGCGTTATGCGTTACGCGTTATACGTTATGCGTTATGCGTGATGCGTTATGCGTTATGCGTTATGGGCTATGCGTTAAGCGTTATGCGTTATGCATTATGTGTTATGCGTTATGCGTTATGCGTTATGCGTTAAGCGTTATGCGTTATGCGTTATGCGTTATGCGTTATGCGTTATGCGTTATGCGTTATGCGTTATGCGTTATGCGTTATGCGTTATGCGTTATGCGTTATGCGTTATGCGTTATGCGTTATGCGTTATGCGTTGTGCGTTATGCGTTATGCGTTATGCGTTATGCGTTATGCGTTATGCGTTATGCGTTATGCGTTATGCGTTATGCGTTATGCGTTATGCGTTATGCGTTATGCGTTATGCGCTATGGGCTATGCGTTAAGCGTTATGCGTTATGCATTATGCGTTATGCGTTATGCGTTATGCGTTATGCGTTATGTGTTAAGCGTTATGCGTTATGCGTTATGCGTTATGCGTTATGCGTTATGCGTTATGCGTTATGCGTTATGCGTTATGCGTTATGCGCTATGGGCTATGCGTTAAGAGTTATGCCTTATCCGTTATGCGTTATGCGTTATGCGTTATGCGTTATCCGTTATGCGTTATGCGCGATGCGTTATGCGTTATGCGTTATGGGCTATGCGTTATGGGCTATGCGTTAAGCGTTATGCGTTATGCATTATGCGTTATGCGTTATGCGTTATGCGTTAAGCGTTATGCGTTATGCGTTATGCGTTATGCGATATGCGTTATGCGTTATGCGTTATGCGTTATGCGTTATGCGTTATGCGTTATGCGTTATGCGTTATGCGTTATGCGTTACGCGTTATGCGTTATTCGTTATGCGTTATGCGTTACGCGTTATACGTTATGCGTTATGCGTGATGCGTTATGCGTTATGCGTTATGGGCTATGCGTTAAGCGTTATGCGTTATGCATTATGTGTTATGCGTTATGCGTTATGCGTTATTCGTTAAGCGTTATGCGTTATGCGTTATGCGTTATGCGTTATGCGTTATGCGTTATGCGTTATGCGTTATGCGTTATGCGTTATGCGTTATGCGTTATGCGTTATGCGTTATGCGTTATGCGTTATGCGTTATGCGTTATGCGTTATGCGTTATGCGTTATGCGTTATGCGTTATGCGTTATTTGTTATGCGTTATGCGTTATGCGTTATGCGTTATGCGTTATGCGTTACGCGTTATACGTTATGCGTTATGCGTGATGCGTTATGCGTTATGCGTTATGGGCTATGCGTTAAGCGTTATGCGTTATGCATTATGTGTTATGCGTTATGCGTTATGCGTTATGCGTTAAGCGTTATGCGTTATGCGTTATGCGTTATGCGTTATGCGTTATGCGTTATGCGTTATGCGTTATGCGTTATGCGTTATGCGTTATGCGTTATGCGTTATGCGTTATGCGTTGTGCGTTATGCGTTATGCGTTGTGCGTTATGCGTTATGCGTTATGCGTTATGCGTTATGCGTTATGCGTTATGCGTTATGCGTTATGCGTTATGCGTTATGCGTTATGCGTTATGCGCTATGGGCTATGCGTTAAGCGTTATGCGTTATGCATTATGCGTTATGCGTTATGCGTTATGCGTTATGTGTTAAGCGTTATGCGTTATGCGTTATGCGTTATGCGTTATGCGTTATGCGTTATGCGTTATGCGTTATGCGTTATGCGTTATGCGCTATGGGCTATGCGTTAAGAGTTATGCCTTATCCGTTATGCGTTATGCGTTATGCGTTATGCGTTATCCGTTATGCGTTATGCGCGATGCGTTATGCGTTATGCGTTATGGGCTATGCGTTATGGGCTATGCGTTAAGCGTTATGCGTTATGCATTATGCGTTATGCGTTATGCGTTATGCGTTAAGCGTTATGCGTTATGCGTTATGCGTTATGCGATATGCGTTATGCGTTATGCGTTATGCGTTATGCGTTATGCGTTATGCGTTATGCGTTATGCGTTATGCGTTATGCGTTACGCGTTATGCGTTATTCGTTATGCGTTATGCGTTACGCGTTATACGTTATGCGTTATGCGTGATGCGTTATGCGTTATGCGTTATGGGCTATGCGTTAAGCGTTATGCGTTATGCATTATGTGTTATGCGTTATGCGTTATGCGTTATGCGTTAAGCGTTATGCGTTATGCGTTATGCGTTATGCGTTATGCGTTATGCGTTATGCGTTATGCGTTATGCGTTATGCGTTATGCGTTATGCGTTAAGCGTTATGCGTTATGCGTTATGCGTTATGCGTTATGCGTTATGTGTTATGCGTTAAGCGTTATGCGTTAAGCGTTATGCGTTATGCGATATGCGTTATGCGTTATGCGTTATGCGTTATGCGTTAAGCGTTATGCGTTATGCGTTATGCGATATGTGTTATGCGTTATGCGTTATGCGTTATGCGTTACGCGTTATACGTTATCCGTTATGCGTTATACGTTATGCGTTATGCGTTAAGCGTTATGCGTTATGCGTTATGCGTTATGCGTTATGCGTTATGCGTTATGCGTTAAGCGTTATGCGTTATGCGTTATGCGTTATGCGTTATGCGTTATGCGTTATGCGTTATGCGTTATGCGTTATGCGTTATGCGTTATCCGTTATGCGTTATGCGTTATGCGTTATGCATTAAGCGTTATGCGTTATGCGATATGCGTTATGCGATATGCGTTATGCGTTATGCGTTATGCGTTATGCGTTATGCGTTATGCGTTATGCGTTATGCGTTATGCGTTATGCGTTATGCGTTATGCGTTATGCGTTATGCGTTATGCGTTATGCGTTATGCGTTATGCGTTATGCGTTATGCGTTATGCGTTATGCGTTATGCGTTATGCGTTAAGCGTTATGCGTTAAGCGTTATGCGTTATGCGATATGCGTTATGCGTTATGCGTTATACGTTATGCGTTATGCGTTAAGCGTTATGCGTTATGCGTTATGCGTTATGCGTTATGCGTTATGCGTTATGCGTTAAGCGTTATGCGTTATGCGTTATGCGTTATGCGTTATGCGTTATGCGTTATGCGTTATGCGTTATGCGTTATGCGTTATCCGTTATGCGTTATGCGTTATGCGTTATGCGTTAAGCGTTATGCGTTATGCGTTATGCGATATGCGTTATGCGATATGCGTTATGCGTTATGCGTTATGCGTTATGCGTTATGCGTTATGCGTTATGCGTTATGCGTTATGCGTTATGCGTTATGCGTTATGCGTTATGCGTTATGCGTTATGCGTTATGCGTTATGCGTTATGCGTTATGCGTTATGCGTTATGCGTTATGCGTTATGCGTTATGCGTTATGCGTTATGCGTTATGCGTTATGCGTTATGCGTTATGCGTTATGCGTTATGCGTTATGCGTTATGCGTTATGCGTTATGCGTTATGCGTTATGCGTTATGCGTTATGCGTTATGCGTTATGCGTTATGCGTTATGCGTTATGCGTTATGCGTTATGCGTTATGCGTTATGCGTTATGCGTTATGCGTTATGCGTTATGCGTTATGCGTTATGCGTTATGCGTTATGCGTTATGCGTTATGCGTTATGCGTTATGCGTTATGCGTTATGCGTTATGCGTTATGCGTTATGCGTTATGCGTTATGCGTTATGCGTTATGCGTTATGCGTTATGCGTTATGCGTTATGCGTTATGCGTTATGCGTTATGCGTTATGCGTTATGCGTTATGCGTTATGCGTTATGCGTTATGCGTTATGCGTTATGCGTTATGCGTTATGCGTTATGCGTTATGCGTTATGCGTTATGCGTTATGCGTTATGCGTTATGCGTTATGCGTTATGCGTTATGCGTTATGCGTTATGCGTTGTGCGTTATGCGTTGTGCGTTATGCGTTATGCGTTATGCGTTATGCGTTATGCGTTATGCGTTATGCGTTATGCGTTATGCGTTATGCGTTATGCGTTATGCGTTATGCGTTATGCGTTATGCGTTATGCGTTATGCGTTATGCGTTATGCGTTATGCGTTATCCGTTATGCGTTATGCGTTATGCGTTATGCGTTAAGCGTTATGCGTTATGCGTTATGCGATATGCGTTATGCGATATGCGTTATGCGTTATGCGTTATGCGTTATGCGTTATGCGTTATGCGTTATGCATTATGTGTTATGCGTTATGCGTTATGCGTTGTGCGTTATGCGTTATGCGTTATGCGTTATGCGTTATGCGTTATGCGTTATGCGTTATGCGTTATGCGTTATGCGTTATGCGTTATGCGTTATGCGCGATGCGTTATGCGTTATGCGCTATGGGCTATGCGTTAAGCGTTATGCGTTATGCATTATGCGTTATGCGTTATGCGTTATGCGTTATGTGTTAAGCGTTATGCGTTATGCGTTATGCGTTATGCGTTATGCGTTATGCGTTATGCGTTATGCGTTATGCGCTATGGGCTATGCGTTAAGAGTTATGCCTTATCCGTTATGCGTTATCCGTTATGCGTTATGCGCGATGCGTTATGCGTTATGCGTTATGGGCTATGCGTTATGGGCTATGCGTTAAGCGTTATGCGTTATGCATTATGCGTTATGCGTTATGCGTTATGCGTTAAGCGTTATGCGTTATGCGTTATGCGTTATGCGATATGCGTTATGCGTTATGCGTTATGCGTTATGCGTTATGCGTTATGCGTTATGCGTTATGCGTTATGCGTTACGCGTTATGCGTTATTCGTTATGCGTTATGCGTTATGCGTTACGCGTTATACGTTATGCGTTATGCGTGATGCGTTATGCGTTATGCGTTATGGGCTATGCGTTAAGCGTTATGCGTTATGCATTATGTGTTATGCGTTATGCGTTATGCGTTATGCGTTAAGCGTTATGCGTTATGCGTTATGCGTTATGCGTTATGCGTTATGCGTTATGCGTTATGCGTTATGCGTTATGCGTTATGCGTTATGCGTTATGCGTTATGCGTTATGCGTTATGCGTTATGCGTTATGCGTTATGCGTTATGCGTTATGCGTTATGCGTTAAGCGTTATGCGTTATGCGTTATGCGTTATGCGTTATGCGTTATGTGTTATGCGTTAAGCGTTATGCGTTAAGCGTTATGCGTTATGCGATATGCGTTATGCGTTATGCGTTATCCGTTATGCGTTATGCGTTATGCGTTATGCGTTAAGCGTTATGCGTTATGCGTTATGCGATATGTGTTATGCGTTATGCGTTATGCGTTATGCGTTATGCGTTACGCGTTATACGTTATCCGTTATGCGTTATACGTTATGCGTTATGCGTTAAGCGTTATGCGTTATGCGTTATGCGTTATGCGTTATGCGTTATGCGTTATGCGTTATGCGTTATGCGTTATGCGTTATGCGTTATGCGTTATGCGTTATGCGTTATGCGTTATGCGTTATCCGTTATGCGTTATGCGTTATGCGTTATCCGTTATGCGTTATGCGTTATGCGTTAAGCGTTATGCGTTATGCGTTATGAGCTATGCGTTAAGCGTTATGCGTTATGCGTTATGCGTTATGCGTAATGCGTTATGCGTTAAGCGTTATGCGTTATGCGTTATGCGTTATGCGTTATGCGTTATGCGTTATGCGTTATGCGTTATACGTTATCCGTTATGCGTTATACGTTATGCGTTATGCGTTAAGCGTTATGCGTTATCCGTTATGCGTTATGCGTTATGCGTTATGCGTTATGCGTTATGCGTTATGCGTTATGCGTTATGCGTTATGCGTTATGCGTTATGCGTTATGCGTTATGCGTTATGCGTTATGCGTTATGCGTTATGCGTTATGCGTTATGCGTTATGCGTTATGCGTTATGCGTTATGCGTTATGCGTTATGCGTTATGCGTTATGCGTTATGCGTTATGCGTTATGCGTTATGCGTTATGCGTTATGCGTTATGCGTTATGCGTTATGCGTTATGCGTTATGCGTTATGCGTTATGCGTTATGCGTTATGCGTTATGCGTTATGCGTTATGCGTTATGCGTTATGCGTTATGCGTTATGCGTTATGCGTTATGCGTTATGCGTTATGCGTTATGCGTTATGCGTTATGCGTTATGCGTTATGCGTTATGCGTTATGCGTTATGGGCTATGCGTTAAGCGTTATGCGTTATGCATTATGCGTTATGCGTTATGCGTTATGCGTTATGCGTTGAGCGTTATGCGTTATGCGTTATGCGTTATGCGTTATGCGTTATGCGTTATGCGTTATGCGTTATGCGTTATGCGTTATGCGTTATGCGTTATCCGTTATGCGTTATGCGTTATGCGTTATGCGTTATGCGTTATGCGTTAAGCGTTATGCGTTATGCGTTATGCGATATGTGTTATGCGATATGCGTTATGCGTTATGCGTTATGCGTTATGCGTTATGCGTTATGCGTTATGCGTTATGCGTTATGCGTTATGCGTTATGCGTTATGCGTTATGCGTTATGCGTTATGCGTTATGCGTTACGCGTTACGCGTTATGCGTTATGCGTTATGCGTTATGCGTTATGCGTTATGCGTTATGCGTTATGCGTTATGCGTTATGCGTTATGCGTTATGCGTTATGCGTTATGCGTTATGCGTTATGCGTTATGCGTTATGCGTTATGCGTTATGCGTTATGCGTTATGCGTTATGCGTTATGCGTTATGCGTTATGCGTTATGCGTTATGCGTTATGCGTTATGCGTTATGCGTTATGCGTTATGCGTTATGCGTTATGCGTTATGCGTTATGCGTTATGCGTTATGCGTTATGCGTTATGCGTTATGCGTTATGCGTTATGCGTTATGCGTTATGCGTTATGCGTTATGCGTTATGCGTTATGCGTTATGCGTTATGCGTTATGCGTTATGCGTTATGCGTTATGCGTTATGCGTTATGCGTTATGCGTT
The DNA here is from genome assembly GCF_051020765.1 of Lasioglossum baleicum. NCBI lineage: Eukaryota > Metazoa > Arthropoda > Insecta > Hymenoptera > Halictidae > Lasioglossum > Lasioglossum baleicum. Next base: position 86,162 of record NW_027469484.1, on the reverse strand, counting down.
ATGCGTTATGCGTTATGCGTTATGCGTTATGCGTTATGCGTTATGCGTTATGCGTTATGCGTTATGCGTTATGCGTTATGCGTTGTGCGTTATGCGTTATGCGTTATGCGTTATGCGTTATGCGTTATGCGTTATGCGTTATGCGTTATGCGCGATGCGTTATGCGTTATGCGCTATGGGCTATGCGTTAAGCGTTATGCGTTATGCGTTATGCGTTATGCGTTATGCGTTATGCGTTATGCGTTATGCGTTATGCGTTATGCGTTATGCGTTATGCGTTATGCGTTATGCGTTATGCGTTATGCGTTATGCGTTATGCGTTATGCGTTATGCGTTATGCGTTATGCGTTATGCGTTATGCGTTATGCGTTATGCGTTATGCGTTATGCGTTATGCGTTATGCGTTATGCGTTATGCGTTATGCGTTATGCGTTATGCGTTATGCGTTATGCGTTATGCGTTATGCGTTATGCGTTATGCGTTATGCGTTATGCGTTATGCGTTATGCGTTATGCGCGATGCGTTATGCGTTATGCGCTATGGGCTATGCGTTAAGCGTTATGCGTTATGCATTATGCGTTATGCGTTATGCGTTATGCGTTATGTGTTAAGCGTTATGCGTTATGCGTTATGCGTTATGCGTTATGCGTTATGCGTTATGCGTTATGCGTTATGCGCTATGGGCTATGCGTTAAGAGTTATGCCTTATCCGTTATGCGTTATGCGTTATGCGTTATGCGTTATCCGTTATGCGTTATGCGCGATGCGTTATGCGTTATGCGTTATGGGCTATGCGTTATGGGCTATGCGTTAAGCGTTATGCGTTATGCATTATGCGTTATGCGTTATGCGTTATGCGTTAAGCGTTATGCGTTATGCGTTATGCGTTATGCGATATGCGTTATGCGTTATGCGTTATGCGTTATGCGTTATGCGTTATGCGTTATGCGTTATGCGTTATGCGTTACGCGTTATGCGTTATTCGTTATGCGTTATGCGTTATGCGTTACGCGTTATACGTTATGCGTTATGCGTGATGCGTTATGCGTTATGCGTTATGGGCTATGCGTTAAGCGTTATGCGTTATGCATTATGTGTTATGCGTTATGCGTTATGCGTTATGCGTTAAGCGTTATGCGTTATGCGTTATGCGTTATGCGTTATGCGTTATGCGTTATGCGTTATGCGTTATGCGTTATGCGTTATGCGTTATGCGTTATGCGTTATGCGTTATGCGTTATGCGTTATGCGTTATGCGTTAAGCGTTATGCGTTATGCGTTATGCGTTATGCGTTATGCGTTATGTGTTATGCGTTAAGCGTTATGCGTTAAGCGTTATGCGTTATGCGATATGCGTTATGCGTTATGCGTTATCCGTTATGCGTTATGCGTTATGCGTTATGCGTTATGCGTTAAGCGTTATGCGTTATGCGTTATGCGATATGTGTTATGCGTTATGCGTTATGCGTTATGCGTTACGCGTTATACGTTATCCGTTATGCGTTATACGTTATGCGTTATGCGTTAAGCGTTATGCGTTATGCGTTATGCGTTATGCGTTATGCGTTATGCGTTATGCGTTAAGCGTTATGCGTTATGCGTTATGCGTTATGCGTTATGCGTTATGCGTTATGCGTTATGCGTTATGCGTTATGCGTTATCCGTTATGCGTTATGCGTTATGCGTTATGCGTTAAGCGTTATGCGTTATGCGTTATGCGATATGCGTTATGCGATATGCGTTATGCGTTATGCGTTATGCGTTATGCGTTATGCGTTATGCGTTATGCGTTATGCGTTATGCGTTATGCGTTATGCGTTATGCGTTATGCGTTATGCGTTATGCGTTATGCGTTATGCGTTATGCGTTATGCGTTATGCGTTATGCGTTATGCGTTATGCGTTATGCGTTATGCGTTATGCGTTATGCGTTATGCGTTATGCGTTATGCGTTATGCGTTATGCGTTATGCGTTATGCGTTATGCGTTATGCGTTATGCGTTATGCGTTATGCGTTATGCGTTATGCGTTATGCGTTATGCGTTATGCGTTATGCGTTATGCGTTATGCGTTATGCGTTATGCGTTATGCGTTATGCGTTATGCGTTATGCGTTATGCGTTATGCGTTATGCGTTATGCGTTATGCGTTATGCGTTATGCGTTATGCGTTATGCGTTATGCGTTATGCGTTATGCGTTATGCGTTATGCGTTATGCGTTATGCGTTATGCGTTATGCGTTATGCGTTATGCGTTATGCGTTATGCGTTATGCGTTATGCGTTATGCGTTATGCGTTATGCGTTATGCGTTATGCGTTATGCGTTATGCGTTATGCGTTATGCGTTATGCGTTATGCGTTATGCGTTATGCGTTATGCGTTATGCGTTATGCGTTATGCGTTATGCGTTATGCGTTATGCGTTATGCGTTATGCGTTATGCGTTATGCGTTATGCGTTATGCGTTATGCGTTATGCGTTATGCGTTATGCGTTATGCGTTATGCGTTATGCGTTATGCGTTATGCGTTATGCGTTATGCGTTATGCGTTATGCGTTATGCGTTATGCGTTATGCGTTATGCGTTATGCGTTATGCGTTATGCGTTATGCGTTATGCGTTATGCGTTATGCGTTATGCGTTATGCGTTATGCGTTATGCGTTATTTGTTATGCGTTATGCGTTACGCGTTATACGTTATGCGTTATGCGTGATGCGTTATGCGTTATGCGTTATGGGCTATGCGTTAAGCGTTATGCGTTATGCATTATGTGTTATGCGTTATGCGTTATGCGTTATGCGTTAAGCGTTATGCGTTATGCGTTATGCGTTATGCGTTATGCGTTATGCGTTATGCGTTATGCGTTATGCGTTATGCGTTATGCGTTATGCGTTATGCGTTATGCGTTGTGCGTTATGCGTTATGCGTTATGCGTTATGCGTTATGCGTTATGCGTTATGCGTTATGCGTTATGCGTTATGCGCGATGCGTTATGCGTTATGCGCTATGGGCTATGCGTTAAGCGTTATGCGTTATGCATTATGCGTTATGCGTTATGCGTTATGCGTTATGTGTTAAGCGTTATGCGTTATGCGTTATGCGTTATGCGTTATGCGTTATGCGTTATGCGTTATGCGTTATGCGCTATGGGCTATGCGTTAAGAGTTATGCCTTATCCGTTATGCGTTATGCGTTATGCGTTATGCGTTATCCGTTATGCGTTATGCGCGATGCGTTATGCGTTATGCGTTATGGGCTATGCGTTATGGGCTATGCGTTAAGCGTTATGCGTTATGCATTATGCGTTATGCGTTATGCGTTATGCGTTAAGCGTTATGCGTTATGCGTTATGCGTTATGCGATATGCGTTATGCGTTATGCGTTATGCGTTATGCGTTATGCGTTATGCGTTATGCGTTATGCGTTATGCGTTATGCGTTATGCGTTACGCGTTATGCGTTATTCGTTATGCGTTATGCGTTATGCGTTATGCGTTATGCGTTATGCGTTATGCGTTATCCGTTATGCGTTATGCGTTATGCGTTATGCGTTAAGCGTTATGCGTTATGCGTTATGCGATATGCGTTATGCGATATGCGTTATGCGTTATGCGTTATGCGTTATGCGTTATGCGTTATGCGTTATGCGTTATGCGTTATGCGTTATGCGTTATGCGTTATGCGTTATGCGTTATGCGTTATGCGTTATGCGTTATGCGTTATGCGTTATGCGTTATGCGTTATGCGTTATGCGTTATGCGTTATGCGTTATGCGTTATGCGTTATTTGTTATGCGTTATGCGTTACGCGTTATACGTTATGCGTTATGCGTGATGCGTTATGCGTTATGCGTTATGGGCTATGCGTTAAGCGTTATGCGTTATGCATTATGTGTTATGCGTTATGCGTTATGCGTTATGCGTTAAGCGTTATGCGTTATGCGTTATGCGTTATGCGTTATGCGTTATGCGTTATGCGTTATGCGTTATGCGTTATGCGTTATGCGTTATGCGTTATGCGTTATGCGTTGTGCGTTATGCGTTATGCGTTATGCGTTATGCGTTATGCGTTATGCGTTATGCGTTATGCGTTATGCGTTATGCGCGATGCGTTATGCGTTATGCGCTATGGGCTATGCGTTAAGCGTTATGCGTTATGCATTATGCGTTATGCGTTATGCGTTATGCGTTATGTGTTAAGCGTTATGCGTTATGCGTTATGCGTTATGCGTTATGCGTTATGCGTTATGCGTTATGCGTTATGCGCTATGGGCTATGCGTTAAGAGTTATGCCTTATCCGTTATGCGTTATGCGTTATGCGTTATGCGTTATCCGTTATGCGTTATGCGCGATGCGTTATGCGTTATGCGTTATGGGCTATGCGTTATGGGCTATGCGTTAAGCGTTATGCGTTATGCATTATGCGTTATGCGTTATGCGTTATGCGTTAAGCGTTATGCGTTATGCGTTATGCGTTATGCGATATGCGTTATGCGTTATGCGTTATGCGTTATGCGTTATGCGTTATGCGTTATGCGTTATGCGTTATGCGTTATGCGTTACGCGTTATGCGTTATTCGTTATGCGTTATGCGTTATGCGTTATGCGTTATGCGTTATGCGTTATGCGTTATCCGTTATGCGTTATGCGTTATGCGTTATGCGTTAAGCGTTATGCGTTATGCGTTATGCGATATGCGTTATGCGATATGCGTTATGCGTTATGCGTTATGCGTTATGCGTTATGCGTTATGCGTTATGCGTTATGCGTTATGCGTTATGCGTTATGCGTTATGCGTTATGCGTTATGCGTTATGCGTTATGCGTTATGCGTTATGCGTTATGCGTTATGCGTTATGCGTTATGCGTTATGCGTTATGCGTTATGCGTTATGCGTTATGCGTTATGCGTTATGCGTTATGCGTTATGCGTTATGCGTTATGCGTTATGCGTTATGCGTTATGCGTTATGCGTTATGCGTTATGCGTTATGCGTTATGCGTTATGCGTTATGCGTTATGCGTTATGCGTTATGCGTTATGCGTTATTTGTTATGCGTTATGCGTTACGCGTTATACGTTATGCGTTATGCGTGATGCGTTATGCGTTATGCGTTATGGGCTATGCGTTAAGCGTTATGCGTTATGCATTATGTGTTATGCGTTATGCGTTATGCGTTATGCGTTAAGCGTTATGCGTTATGCGTTATGCGTTATGCGTTATGCGTTATGCGTTATGCGTTATGCGTTATGCGTTATGCGTTATGCGTTATGCGTTATGCGTTATGCGTTATGCGTTGTGCGTTATGCGTTATGCGTTATGCGTTATGCGTTATGCGTTATGCGTTATGCGTTATGCGTTATGCGTTATGCGCGATGCGTTATGCGTTATGCGCTATGGGCTATGCGTTAAGCGTTATGCGTTATGCATTATGCGTTATGCGTTATGCGTTATGCGTTATGTGTTAAGCGTTATGCGTTATGCGTTATGCGTTATGCGTTATGCGTTATGCGTTATGCGTTATGCGTTATGCGCTATGGGCTATGCGTTAAGAGTTATGCCTTATCCGTTATGCGTTATGCGTTATGCGTTATGCGTTATCCGTTATGCGTTATGCGCGATGCGTTATGCGTTATGCGTTATGGGCTATGCGTTATGGGCTATGCGTTAAGCGTTATGCGTTATGCATTATGCGTTATGCGTTATGCGTTATGCGTTAAGCGTTATGCGTTATGCGTTATGCGTTATGCGATATGCGTTATGCGTTATGCGTTATGCGTTATGCGTTATGCGTTATGCGTTATGCGTTATGCGTTATGCGTTATGCGTTACGCGTTATGCGTTATTCGTTATGCGTTATGCGTTATGCGTTATGCGTTATGCGTTATGCGTTATGCGTTATCCGTTATGCGTTATGCGTTATGCGTTATGCGTTAAGCGTTATGCGTTATGCGTTATGCGATATGCGTTATGCGATATGCGTTATGCGTTATGCGTTATGCGTTATGCGTTATGCGTTATGCGTTATGCGTTATGCGTTATGCGTTATGCGTTATGCGTTATGCGTTATGCGTTATGCGTTATGCGTTATGCGTTATGCGTTATGCGTTATGCGTTATGCGTTATGCGTTATGCGTTATGCGTTATGCGTTATGCGTTATGCGTTATGCGTTATGCGTTATGCGTTATGCGTTATGCGTTATGCGTTATGCGTTATGCGTTATGCGTTATGCGTTATGCGTTATGCGTTATGCGTTATGCGTTATGCGTTATGCGTTATGCGTTATGCGTTATGCGTTATGCGTTATGCGTTATGCGTTATGCGTTATGCGTTATGCGTTATGCGTTATGCGTTATGCGTTATGCGTTATGCGTTATGCGTTATGCGTTATGCGTTATGCGTTATGCGTTATGCGTTATGCGTTATGCGTTATGCGTTATGCGTTATGCGTTATGCGTTATGCGTTATGCGTTATGCGTTATGCGTTATGCGTTATGCGTTATGCGTTATGCGTTATGCGTTATGCGTTATGCGTTATGCGTTATGCGTTATGCGTTATGCGTTATGCGTTGTGCGTTATGCGTTGTGCGTTCTGCGTTATGCGTTGTGCGTTATGCGTTGTGCGTTATGCGTTCTGCGTTATGCGTTATGCGTTATGCGTTATGCGTTATGCGTTATGCGTTATGCGTTATGCGTTATGCGTTATGCGTTATGCGTTACGCGTTACGCGTTATGCGTTATGCGTTATGCGTTATGCGTTATGCGTTATGCGTTATGCGTTATGCGTTATGCGTTATGCGTTATGCGTTATGCGTTATGCGTTATGCGTTATGCGTTATGCGTTATGCGTTATGCGTTATGCGTTATGCGTTATGCGTTATGCGTTATGCGTTATGCGTTATGCGTTATGCGTTATGCGTTATGCGTTATGCGTTATGCGTTATGCGTTATGCGTTATGCGTTATGCGTTATGCGTTATGCGTTATGCGTTATGCGTTATGCGTTATGCGTTATGCGTTATGCGTTATGCGTTATGCGTTATGCGTTATGCGTTATGCGTTATGCGTTATGCGCTATGGGCTATGCGTTAAGCGTTATGCGTTATGCATTATGCGTTATGCGTTATGCGTTATGCGTTATGTGTTAAGCGTTATGCGTTATGCGTTATGCGTTATGCGTTATGCGTTATGCGTTATGCGTTATGCGTTATGCGCTATGGGCTATGCGTTAAGAGTTATGCGTTATCCGTTATGCGTTATGCGTTATGCGTTATGCGTTATGCGTTATGCGTTATCCGTTATGCGTTATGCGCGATGCGTTATGCGTTATGCGTTATGGGCTATGCGTTATGGGCTATGCGTTAAGCGTTATGCGTTATGCATTATGCGTTATGCGTTATGCGTTATGCGTTAAGCGTTATGCGTTATGCGTTATGCGTTATGCGTTATGCGATATGCGTTATGCGTTATGCGTTATGCGTTATGCGTTATGCGTTATGCGTTATGCGTTATGCGTTATGCGTTATGCGTTATGCGTTATGCGTTATGCGTTATGCGTTATGCGTTATGCGTTATGCGTTATGCGTTATGCGTTATGCGTTATGCGTTATGCGTTATGCGTTATGCGTTATGCGTTATGCGTTATGCGTTATGCGTTATGCGTTATGCGTTATGCATTATGCGTTATGCGTTATGCGTTATGCGTTATGCATTATGTGTTATGCGTTATGCGTTATGCGTTATGCGTTATGCGTTATGCGTTATGCGTTATGCGTTATGCGTTATGCGTTATGCGTTATGCGTTATGCGTTGTGCGTTATGCGTTATGCGTTATGCGTTATGCATTATGTGTTATGCGTTATGCGTTATGCGTTATGCGTTATGCGTTATGCGTTATGCGTTATGCGTTATGCGTTATGCGTTATGCGTTATGCGTTATGCGTTGTGCGTTATGCGTTATGCGTTATGCGTTATGCGTTATGCGTTATGCGTTATGCGATATGCGTTATGCGTTATGCGTTATGCGTTATGCGTTATGCGTTATGCGTTATGCGCGATGCGTTATGCGTTATGCGTTATGCGTTATGCGTTATGCGTTATGCGTTATGCGTTATGCGTTATGCGTTATCCGTTATGCGTTATGCGTTATGCGTTATGCGTTATGCGTTATGCGTTATGCGTTATGCGTTATGCGTTATGCGTTATGCGTTATGCGTTATGCGTTATGCGTTATGCGTTATGCGTTATGCGTTATGCGTTATGCGTTATGCGTTATGCGTTATGCGTTATGCGTTATGCGTTATGCGTTATGCGTTATGCGTTATGCGTTATGCGTTATGCGTTATGCGTTATGCGTTATGCGTTATGCGTTATGCGTTATGCGTTATGCGTTATGCGTTATGCGTTATGCGTTATGCGTTATGCGTTATGCGTTATGCGTTATGCGTTATGCGTTATGCGTTATGCGTTATGCGTTATGCGTTATGCGTTATGCGTTATGCGTTATGCGTTATGCGTTATGCGTTATGCGTTATGCGTTATGCGTTATGCGTTATGCGTTATGCGTTATGCGTTATGCGTTATGCGTTATGCGTTATGCGTTATGCGTTATGCGTTATGCGTTATGCGTTATGCGTTATGCGTTATGCGTTATGCGTTATGCGTTATGCGTTATGCGTTATGCGTTATGCGTTATGCGTTATGCGTTATGCGTTATGCGTTATGCGTTATGCGTTATGCGTTATGCGTTATGCGTTATGCGTTATGCGTTATGCGTTATTTGTTATGCGTTACGCGTTACGCGTTATACGTTATGCGTTATGCGTGATGCGTTATGCGTTATGCGTTATGGGCTATGCGTTAAGCGTTATGCGTTATGCATTATGTGTTATGCGTTATGCGTTATGCGATATGCGTTATGCGTTATGCGTTATGCGTTATGCGTTATGCGTTATGCGTTATGCGTTATGCGTTATGCGTTATGCGTTATGCGTTATGCGTTATGCGTTATGCGTTATGCGTTATGCGTTATGCGTTATGCGTTATGCGTTATGCGTTATGCGTTATGCGTTATGCGTTATGCGTTATGCGTTATGCGTTATGCGTTATGCGTTATGCGTTATGCGTTATGCGTTATGCGTTATGCGTTATGCGTTATGCGTTATGCGTTATGCGTTATGCGTTATGCGTTATGCGTTATGCGTTATGCGTTATGCGTTATGCGTTATGCGTTATGCGTTATGCGTTATGCGTTATGCGTTATGCGTTATGCGTTATGCGTTATGCGTTATGCGTTATGCGTTATGCGTTATGCGTTATGCGTTATGCGTTATGCGTTATGCGTTATGCGTTATGCGTTATGCGTTATGCGTTATGCGTTATGCGTTATGCGTTATGCGTTATGCGTTATGCGTTATGCGTTATGCGTTATGCGTTATGCGTTATGCGTTATGCGTTATGCGTTATGCGTTATGCGTTATGGGCTATGCGTTAAGCGTTATGCGTTATGCATTATGCGTTATGCGTTATGCGTTATGCGTTATGCGTTAAACGTTATGCGTTATGCGTTATGCGTTATGCGTTATGCGTTATGCGTTATGCGTTATGCGTTATGCGTTATGCGTTATCCGTTATGCGTTATGCGTTATGCGTTATGCGTTATGCGTTATGCGTTATGCGTTATGCGTTATGCGTTATGCGTTATGCGTTATGCGTTATGCGTTATGCGTTATGCGTTATGCGTTATGCGTTATGCGTTATGCGTTATGCGTTATGCGTTATGCGTTATGCGTTATGCGTTATGCGTTATGCGTTATGCGTTATGCGTTATGCGTTATGCGTTATGCGTTATGCGTTATGCGTTATGGGCTATGCGTTAAGCGTTATGCGTTATGCATTATGCGTTATGCGTTATGCGTTATGCGTTATGCGTTAAACGTTATGCGTTATGCGTTATGCGTTATGCGTTATGCGTTATGCGTTATGCGTTATGCGTTATGCGTTATGCGTTATCCGTTATGCGTTATGCGTTATGCGTTATGCGTTATGCGTTATGCGTTAAGCGTTATGCGTTATGCGTTATGCGATATGTGTTATGCGATATGCGTTATGCGTTATGCGTTATGCGTTATGCGTTATGCGTTATGCGTTATGCGTTATGCGTTATGCGTTATGCGTTATGCGTTATGCGTTATTCGTTATGCGTTATGCGTTATGCGTTATGCGTTATGCGTTATGCGTTATGCGTTATGCGTTATGCGTTATGCGTTATGCGTTATGCGTTATGCGTTATGCGTTATGCGTTATGCGTTATGCGTTATGCGTTATGCGTTATGCGTTATGCGTTATGCGTTATGCGTTATGCGTTATGCGTTATGCGTTATGCGTTATGCGTTATGCGTTATGCGTTATGCGTTATGCGTTATGCGTTATGCGTTATGCGTTATGCGTTATGCGTTATGCGTTATGCGTTATGCGTTATGCGTTATGCGTTATGCGTTATGCGTTATGCGTTATGCGTTATTTGTTATGCGTTATGCGTTACGCGTTATACGTTATGCGTTATGCGTGATGCGTTATGCGTTATGCGTTATGGGCTATGCGTTAAGCGTTATGCGTTATGCATTATGTGTTATGCGTTATGCGTTATGCGTTATGTGTTAAGCGTTATGCGTTATCCGTTATGCGTTATGCGTTATGCGTTATGCGTTATGCGTTATGCGTTATGCGTTATGCGTTATGCGTTATGCGTTATGCGTTATGCGTTATGCGTTATGCGTTATGCGTTATGCGTTATGCGTTATGCGTTATGCGTTATGCGTTATGCGTTATGCGTTATGCGTTATGCGTTATGCGTTATGCGTTATGCGTTATGCGTTATGCGTTATGCGTTATGCGTTATGCGTTATGCGTTATGCGTTATGCGTTATGCGTTATGCGTTATGCGTTATGCGTTATGCGTTATGCGTTATGCGTTATGCGTTATGCGTTATGCGTTATGCGTTATGCGTTATGCGTTATGCGTTATGCGTTATGCGTTATGCGTTATGCGTTATGCGTTATGCGTTATGCGTTATGCGTTATGCGTTATGCGTTATGCGTTATGCGTTATTTGTTATGCGTTATGCGTTACGCGTTATACGTTATGCGTTATGCGTGATGCGTTATGCGTTATGCGTTATGGGCTATGCGTTAAGCGTTATGCGTTATGCATTATGTGTTATGCGTTATGCGTTATGCGTTATGCGTTAAGCGTTATGCGTTATGCGTTATGCGTTATGCGTTATGCGTTATGCGTTATGCGTTATGCGTTATGCGTTATGCGTTATGCGTTATGCGTTATGCGTTGTGCGTTATGCGTTATGCGTTATGCGTTATGCGTTATGCGTTATGCGTTATGCGTTATGCGTTATGCGTTATGCGCGATGCGTTATGCGTTATGCGCTATGGGCTATGCGTTAAGCGTTATGCGTTATGCATTATGCGTTATGCGTTATGCGTTATGCGTTATGTGTTAAGCGTTATGCGTTATGCGTTATGCGTTATGCGTTATGCGTTATGCGTTATGCGTTATGCGTTATGCGCTATGGGCTATGCGTTAAGAGTTATGCCTTATCCGTTATGCGTTATGCGTTATGCGTTATGCGTTATGCGTTATGCGTTATCCGTTATGCGTTATGCGTTATGCGTTATGCGTTAAGCGTTATGCGTTATGCGTTATGCGATATGCGTTATGCGATATGCGTTATGCGTTATGCGTTATGCGTTATGCGTTATGCGTTATGCGTTATGCGTTATGCGTTATGCGTTATGCGTTATGCGTTATGCGTTATGCGTTATGCGTTATGCGTTATGCGTTATGCGTTATGCGTTATGCGTTATGCGTTATGCGTTATGCGTTATGCGTTATGCGTTATGCGTTATGCGTTATGCGTTATGCGTTATGCGTTATGCGTTATGCGTTATGCGTTATGCGTTATGCGTTATGCGTTATGCGTTATGCATTATGCGTTATGCGTTATGCGTTATGCGTTATGCATTATGTGTTATGCGTTATGCGTTACGCGTTATGCGTTATGCGTTATGCGTTATGCGTTATGCGTTATGCGTTATGCGTTATGCGTTATGCGTTATGCGTTGTGCGTTATGCGTTATGCGTTATGCGTTATGCGTTATGCGTTATGCGTTATGCGTTATGCGTTATGCGTTATGCGTTATGCGTTATGCGTTATGCGTTATGCGTTATGCGTTATGCGTTATGCGTTATGCGTTATGCGTTATGCGTTATGCGTTATGCGTTATGCGCTATGGGCTATGCGTTAAGCGTTATGCGTTATGCATTATGCGTTATGCGTTATGCGTTATGCGTTATGTGTTAAGCGTTATGCGTTATGCGTTATGCGTTATGCGTTATGCGTTATGCGTTATGCGTTATGCGCTATGGGCTATGCGTTAAGAGTTATGCGTTATCCGTTATGCGTTATGCGTTATGCGTTATGCGTTATCCGTTATGCGTTATGCGCGATGCGTTATGCGTTATGCGTTATGGGCTATGCGTTATGGGCTATGCGTTAAGCGTTATGCGTTATGCATTATGCGTTATGCGTTATGCGTTATGCGTTAAGCGTTATGCGTTATGCGTTATGCGTTATGCGTTATGCGATATGCGTTATGCGTTATGCGTTATGCGTTATGCGTTATGCGTTATGCGATATGCGTTATGCGTTATGCGTTATGCGTTATGCGTTATGCGTTATGCGTTATGCGCGATGCGTTATGCGTTATGCGTTATGGGCTATGCGTTATGGGCTATGCGTTAAGCGTTATGCGTTATGCATTATGCGTTATGCGTTATGCGTTATGCGTTAAGCGTTATGCGTTATGCGTTATGCGTTATGCGTTATGCGATATGCGTTATGCGTTATGCGTTATGCGTTATGCGTTATGCGTTATGCGATATGCGTTATGCGTTATGCGTTATGCGTTATGCGTTATGCGTTATGCGTTATGCGTTATGCGTTATGCGTTATGCGTTATGCGTTATGCGTTATGCGTTATGCGTTATGCGTTATGCGTTATGCGTTATGCGTTATGCGTTATGCGTTATGCGTTATGCGTTATGCGTTATGCGTTATGCGTTATGCGTTATGCGTTATGCGTTATGCGTTATGCGTTATGCGTTATGCGTTATGCGTTATGCGTTATGCGTTATGCGTTATGCGTTATGTGTTAAGCGTTATGCGTTATGCGTTATGCGTTATGCGTTATGCGTTATGCGTTATGCGTTATGCGTTATGCGCTATGGGCTATGCGTTAAGAGTTATGCGTTATCCGTTATGCGTTATGCGTTATGCGTTATGCGTTATCCGTTATGCGTTATGCGCGATGCGTTATGCGTTATGCGTTATGGGCTATGCGTTATGGGCTATGCGTTAAGCGTTATGCGTTATGCATTATGCGTTATGCGTTATGCGTTATGCGTTAAGCGTTATGCGTTATGCGTTATGCGTTATGCGTTATGCGATATGCGTTATGCGTTATGCGTTATGCGTTATGCGTTATGCGTTATGCGTTATGCGTTATGCGTTATGCGTTATGCGTTACGCGTTATGCGTTATTCGTTATGCGTTATGCGTTACGCGTTATACGTTATCCGTTATGCGTTATGCGTTATGCGTTATGCGTTAAGCGTTATGCGTTATGCGTTATGCGATATGTGTTATGCGATATGCGTTATGCGTTATGCGTTATGCGTTATGCGTTATGCGTTATGCGTTATGCGTTATGCGTTATGCGTTATGCGTTATGCGTTATGCGTTATGCGTTATGCGTTATGCGTTATGCGTTATGCGTTATGCGTTATGCGTTATGCGTTATGCGTTATGCGTTATGCGTTATGCGTTATGCGTTATGCGTTATGCGTTATGCGTTATGCGTTATGCGTTATGCGTTATGCGTTATGCGTTATGCGTTATGCGTTATGCGTTATGCGTTATGCGTTATGCGTTATGCGTTATGCGTTATGCGTTATGCGTTATGCGTTATGCGTTATGCGTTATGCGTTATGCGTTATGCGTTATGCGTTATGCGTTATGCGTTATGCGTTATGCGTTATGCGTTATGCGTTATGCGTTATGCGTTATGCGTTATGCGTTATGCGTTATGCGTTATGCGTTATGCGTTATGCGTTATGCGTTATGCGTTATGCGTTATGCGTTATGCGTTATGCGTTATGCGTTATGCGTTATGCGTTATGCGTTATGCGTTATGCGTTATGGGCTATGCGTTAAGCGTTATGCGTTATGCATTATGCGTTATGCGTTATGCGTTATGCGTTATGCGTTAAACGTTATGCGTTATGCGTTATGCGTTATGCGTTATGCGTTATGCGTTATGCGTTATGCGTTATGCGTTATGCGTTATCCGTTATGCGTTATGCGTTATGCGTTATGCGTTATGCGTTATGCGTTAAGCGTTATGCGTTATGCGTTATGCGATATGTGTTATGCGATATGCGTTATGCGTTATGCGTTATGCGTTATGCGTTATGCGTTATGCGTTATGCGTTATGCGTTATGCGTTATGCGTTATGCGTTATTCGTTATGCGTTATGCGTTATGCGTTATGCGTTATGCGTTATGCGTTATGCGTTATGCGTTATGCGTTATGCGTTATGCGTTATGCGTTATGCGTTATGCGTTATGCGTTATGCGTTATGCGTTATGCGTTATGCGTTATGCGTTATGCGTTATGCGTTATGCGTTATGCGTTATGCGTTATGCGTTATGCGTTATGCGTTATGCGTTATGCGTTATGCGTTATGCGTTATGCGTTATGCGTTATGCGTTATGCGTTATGCGTTATGCGTTATGCGTTATGCGTTATGCGTTATGCGTTATGCGTTATGCGTTATGCGTTATGCGTTATGCGTTATTTGTTATGCGTTATGCGTTACGCGTTATACGTTATGCGTTATGCGTGATGCGTTATGCGTTATGCGTTATGGGCTATGCGTTAAGCGTTATGCGTTATGCATTATGTGTTATGCGTTATGCGTTATGCGTTATGTGTTAAGCGTTATGCGTTATCCGTTATGCGTTATGCGTTATGCGTTATGCGTTATGCGTTATGCGTTATGCGTTATGCGTTATGCGTTATGCGTTATGCGTTATGCGTTATGCGTTATGCGTTATGCGTTATGCGTTATGCGTTATGCGTTATGCGTTATGCGTTATGCGTTATGCGTTATGCGTTATGCGTTATGCGTTATGCGTTATGCGTTATGCGTTATGCGTTATGCGTTATGCGTTATGCGTTATGCGTTATGCGTTATGCGTTATGCGTTATGCGTTATGCGTTATGCGTTATGCGTTATGCGTTATGCGTTATGCGTTATGCGTTATGCGTTATGCGTTATGCGTTATGCGTTATGCGTTATGCGTTATGCGTTATGCGTTATGCGTTATGCGTTATGCGTTATGCGTTATGCGTTATTTGTTATGCGTTATGCGTTACGCGTTATACGTTATGCGTTATGCGTGATGCGTTATGCGTTATGCGTTATGGGCTATGCGTTAAGCGTTATGCGTTATGCATTATGTGTTATGCGTTATGCGTTATGCGTTATGCGTTAAGCGTTATGCGTTATGCGTTATGCGTTATGCGTTATGCGTTATGCGTTATGCGTTATGCGTTATGCGTTATGCGTTATGCGTTATGCGTTATGCGTTGTGCGTTATGCGTTATGCGTTATGCGTTATGCGTTATGCGTTATGCGTTATGCGTTATGCGTTATGCGTTATGCGTTATGCGTTATGCGTTATGCGTTATGCGTTATGCGTTATGCGTTATGCGTTATGCGTTATGCGTTATGCGTTATGCGTTATGCGTTATGCGTTATGCGTTATGCGTTATGCGTTATGCGTTATGCGTTATGCGTTATGCGTTATGCGTTATGCGTTATGCGTTATGCGTTATGCGTTATGCGTTATGCGTTATGCGTTATGCGTTATGCGTTATGCGTTATGCGTTATGCGTTATGCGTTATGCGTTATGCGTTATGCGCGATGCGTTATGCGTTATGCGCTATGGGCTATGCGTTAAGCGTTATGCGTTATGCATTATGCGTTATGCGTTATGCGTTATGCGTTATGTGTTAAGCGTTATGCGTTATGCGTTATGCGTTATGCGTTATGCGTTATGCGTTATGCGTTATGCGTTATGCGCTATGGGCTATGCGTTAAGAGTTATGCCTTATCCGTTATGCGTTATGCGTTATGCGTTATGCGTTATGCGTTATGCGTTATCCGTTATGCGTTATGCGTTATGCGTTATGCGTTAAGCGTTATGCGTTATGCGTTATGCGATATGCGTTATGCGATATGCGTTATGCGTTATGCGTTATGCGTTATGCGTTATGCGTTATGCGTTATGCGTTATGCGTTATGCGTTATGCGTTATGCGTTATGCGTTATGCGTTATGCGTTATGCGTTATGCGTTATGCGTTATGCGTTATGCGTTATGCGTTATGCGTTATGCGTTATGCGTTATGCGTTATGCGTTATGCGTTATGCGTTATGCGTTATGCGTTATGCGTTATGCGTTATGCGTTATGCGTTATGCGTTATGCGTTATGCGTTATGCGTTATGCGTTATGCGTTATGCGTTATGCGTTATGCGTTATGCGTTATGCGTTATGCGTTATGCGTTATGCGTTATGCGTTATGCGTTATGCGTTATGCGTTATGCGTTATGCGTTATGCGTTATGCGTTATGCGTTATGCGTTATGCGTTATGCGTTATGCGTTATGCGTTATGCGTTATGCGTTATGCGTTATGCGTTATGCGTTATGCGTTATGCGTTATGCGTTATGCGTTATGCGTTATGCGTTATGCGTTATGCGTTATGCGTTATGCGTTATGCGTTATGCGTTATGCGTTATGCGTTATGCGTTATGCGTTATGCGTTATGCGTTATGCGTTATGCGTTATGCGTTATGCGTTATGCGTTATGCGTTATGCGTTATGCGTTATGCGTTATGCGTTATGCGTTATGCGTTATGCGTTATGCGTTATGCGTTATGCGTTATGCGTTATGCGTTATGCGTTATGCGTTATGCGTTATGCGTTATGCGTTATGCGTTATGCGTTATGCGTTATGCGTTATGCGTTATGCGTTATGCGTTATGCGTTATGCGTTATGCGTTATGCGTTATTTGTTATGCGTTATGCGTTACGCGTTATACGTTATGCGTTATGCGTGATGCGTTATGCGTTATGCGTTATGGGCTATGCGTTAAGCGTTATGCGTTATGCATTATGTGTTATGCGTTATGCGTTATGCGTTATGCGTTAAGCGTTATGCGTTATGCGTTATGCGTTATGCGTTATGCGTTATGCGTTATGCGTTATGCGTTATGCGTTATGCGTTATGCGTTATGCGTTATGCGTTGTGCGTTATGCGTTATGCGTTATGCGTTATCCGTTATGCGTTATGCGTTATGCGTTATGCGTTATGCGTTATGCGCGATGCGTTATGCGTTATGCGCTATGGGCTATGCGTTAAGCGTTATGCGTTATGCATTATGCGTTATGCGTTATGCGTTATGCGTTATGTGTTAAGCGTTATGCGTTATGCGTTATGCGTTATGCGTTATGCGTTATGCGTTATGCGTTATGCGTTATGCGCTATGGGCTATGCGTTAAGAGTTATGCCTTATCCGTTATGCGTTATGCGTTATGCGTTATGCGTTATCCGTTATGCGTTATGCGCGATGCGTTATGCGTTATGCGTTATGGGCTATGCGTTATGGGCTATGCGTTAAGCGTTATGCGTTATGCATTATGCGTTATGCGTTATGCGTTATGCGTTAAGCGTTATGCGTTATGCGTTATGCGTTATGCGATATGCGTTATGCGTTATGCGTTATGCGTTATGCGTTATGCGTTATGCGTTATGCGTTATGCGTTATGCGTTATGCGTTACGCGTTATGCGTTATTCGTTATGCGTTATGCGTTATGCGTTATGCGTTATGCGTTATGCGTTATGCGTTATCCGTTATGCGTTATGCGTTATGCGTTATGCGTTAAGCGTTATGCGTTATGCGTTATGCGATATGCGTTATGCGATATGCGTTATGCGTTATGCGTTATGCGTTATGCGTTATGCGTTATGCGTTATGCGTTATGCGTTATGCGTTATGCGTTATGCGTTATGCGTTATGCGTTATGCGTTATGCGTTATGCGTTATGCGTTATGCGTTATGCGTTATGCGTTATGCGTTATGCGTTATGCGTTATGCGTTATGCGTTATGCGTTATGCGTTATGCGTTATGCGTTATGCGTTATGCGTTATGCGTTATGCGTTATGCGTTATGCGTTATGCGTTATGCGTTATGCGTTATGCGTTATGCGTTATGCGTTATGCGTTATGCGTTATGCGTTATGCGTTATGCGTTATGCGTTATGCGTTATGCGTTATGCGTTATGCGTTATGCGTTATGCGTTATGCGTTATGCGTTATGCGTTATGCGTTATGCGTTATGCGTTATGCGTTATGCGTTATGCGTTATGCGTTATGCGTTATGCGTTATGCGTTATGCGTTATGCGTTATGCGTTATGCGTTATGCGTTATGCGTTATGCGTTATGCGTTATGCGTTATGCGTTATGCGTTATGCGTTATGCGTTATGCGTTATGCGTTATGCGTTATGCGTTATGCGTTATGCGTTATGCGTTATGCGTTATGCGTTATGCGTTATGCGTTATGCGTTGTGCGTTATGCGTTGTGCGTTATGCGTTATGCGTTGTGCGTTATGCGTTGTGCGTTATGCGTTCTGCGTTATGCGTTATGCGTTATGCGTTATGCGTTATGCGTTATGCGTTATGCGTTATGCGTTATGCGTTATGCGTTATGCGTTACGCGTTACGCGTTATGCGTTATGCGTTATGCGTTATGCGTTATGCGTTATGCGTTATGCGTTATGCGTTATGCGTTATGCGTTATGCGTTATGCGTTATGCGTTATGCGTTATGCGTTATGCGTTATGCGTTATGCGTTATGCGTTATGCGTTATGCGTTATGCGTTATGCGTTATGCGTTATGCGTTATGCGTTATGCGTTATGCGTTATGCGTTATGCGTTATGCGTTATGCGTTATGCGTTATGCGTTATGCGTTATGCGTTATGCGTTATGCGTTATGCGTTATGCGTTATGCGTTATGCGTTATGCGTTATGCGTTATGCGTTATGCGTTATGCGCTATGGGCTATGCGTTAAGCGTTATGCGTTATGCATTATGCGTTATGCGTTATGCGTTATGCGTTATGTGTTAAGCGTTATGCGTTATGCGTTATGCGTTATGCGTTATGCGTTATGCGTTATGCGTTATGCGTTATGCGCTATGGGCTATGCGTTAAGAGTTATGCGTTATCCGTTATGCGTTATGCGTTATGCGTTATGCGTTATGCGTTATCCGTTATGCGTTATGCGCGATGCGTTATGCGTTATGCGTTATGGGCTATGCGTTATGGGCTATGCGTTAAGCGTTATGCGTTATGCATTATGCGTTATGCGTTATGCGTTATGCGTTAAGCGTTATGCGTTATGCGTTATGCGTTATGCGTTATGCGATATGCGTTATGCGTTATGCGTTATGCGTTATGCGTTATGCGTTATGCGTTATGCGTTATGCGTTATGCGTTATGCGTTATGCGTTATGCGTTATGCGTTATGCGTTATGCGTTATGCGTTATGCGTTATGCGTTATGCGTTATGCGTTATGCGTTATGCGTTATGCGTTATGCGTTATGCGTTATGCGTTATGCGTTATGCGTTATGCGTTATGCGTTATGCGTTATGCGTTATGCGTTATGCCTTATGTGTTATGCGTTATGCGTTATGCGTTATGCGTTATGCGTTATGCGTTATGCGTTATGCGTTATGCGTTATGCGTTATGCGTTATGCGTTATGCGTTATGCGTTATGCGTTATGCGTTGTGCGTTATGCGTTGTGCGTTATGCGTTATGCGTTATGCGTTATGCGTTATGCGTTATGCGTTATGCGTTATGCGTTATGCGTTATGCGTTATGCGTTATGCGTTATGCGTTATGCGTTATGCGTTATGCGTTATGCGTTATGCGTTATGCGTTATGCGTTATGCGCTATGGGGTATGCGTTAAGCGTTATGCGTTATGCATTATGCGTTATGCGTTATGCGTTATGCGTTATGTGTTAAGCGTTATGCGTTATGCGTTATGCGTTATGCGTTATGCGTTATGCGTTATGCGTTATGCGCTATGGGCTATGCGTTAAGAGTTATGCGTTATGCGTTATGCGTTATGCGTTATGCGTTATGCGTTATGCGTTATGCGTTATGCGTTATGCGTTATTTGTTATGCGTTACGCGTTACGCGTTATACGTTATGCGTTATGCGTGATGCGTTATGCGTTATGCGTTATGGGCTATGCGTTAAGCGTTATGCGTTATGCATTATGTGTTATGCGTTATGCGTTATGCGTTATGCGTTAAGCGTTATGCGTTATGCGTTATGCGTTATGCGTTATGCGTTATGCGTTATGCGTTATGCGTTATGCGTTATGCGTTATGCGTTATGCGTTATGCGTTGTGCGTTATGCGTTATGCGTTATGCGTTATGCGTTATGCGTTATGCGTTATGCGTTATGCGTTATGCGTTATGCGTTATGCGTTATGCGCTATGGGCTATGCGTTAAGCGTTATGCGTTATGCATTATGCGTTATGCGTTATGCGTTATGCGTTATGTGTTAAGCGTTATGCGTTATGCGTTATGCGTTATGCGTTATGCGTTATGCGTTATGCGTTATGCGTTATGCGCTATGGGCTATGCGTTAAGAGTTATGCGTTATCCGTTATGCGTTATGCGTTATGCGTTATGCGTTATGCGTTATCCGTTATGCGTTATGCGCGATGCGTTATGCGTTATGCGTTATGGGCTATGCGTTATGGGCTATGCGTTAAGCGTTATGCGTTATGCATTATGCGTTATGCGTTATGCGTTATGCGTTAAGCGTTATGCGTTATGCGTTATGCGTTATGCGTTATGCGATATGCGTTATGCGTTATGCGTTATGCGTTATGCGTTATGCGTTATGCGTTATGCGTTATGCGTTATGCGTTATGCGTTATGCGTTATGCGTTATGCGTTATGCGTTATGCGTTATGCGTTATGCGTTATGCGTTATGCGTTATGCGTTATGCGTTATGCGTTATGCGTTATGCGTTATGCGTTATGCGTTATGCGTTATGCGTTATGCGTTATGCGTTATGCGTTATGCGTTATGCGTTATGCGTTATGCGTTATGCGTTATGCATTATGTGTTATGCGTTATGCGTTATGCGTTATGCGTTATGCGTTATGCGTTATGCGTTATGCGTTATGCGTTATGCGTTATGCGTTATGCGTTATGCGTTGTGCGTTATGCGTTATGCGTTATGCGTTATGCGTTATGCGTTATGCGTTATGCGTTATGCGTTATGCGTTATGCGTTATGCGTTATGCGTTATGCGTTATGCGTTATGCGTTATGCGTTATGCGTTATGCGTTATGCGTTATGCGTTATGCGTTATGCGTTATGCGCTATGGGCTATGCGTTAAGCGTTATGCGTTATGCATTATGCGTTATGCGTTATGCGTTATGCGTTATGTGTTAAGCGTTATGCGTTATGCGTTATGCGTTATGCGTTATGCGTTATGCGTTATGCGTTATGCGCTATGGGCTATGCGTTAAGAGTTATGCGTTATGCGTTATGCGTTATGCGTTATGCGTTATGCGTTATGCGTTATGCGTTATGCGTTATGCGTTATGCGTTATGCGTTATTTGTTATGCGTTACGCGTTACGCGTTATACGTTATGCGTTATGCGTGATGCGTTATGCGTTATGCGTTATGGGCTATGCGTTAAGCGTTATGCGTTATGCATTATGTGTTATGCGTTATGCGTTATGCGTTATGCGTTAAGCGTTATGCGTTATGCGTTATGCGTTATGCGTTATGCGTTATGCGTTATGCGTTATGCGTTATGCGTTATGCGTTATGCGTTATGCGTTATGCGTTGTGCGTTATGCGTTATGCGTTATGCGTTATGCGTTATGCGTTATGCGTTATGCGTTATGCGTTATGCGTTATGCGCGATGCGTTATGCGTTATGCGCTATGGGCTATGCGTTAAGCGTTATGCGTTATGCATTATGCGTTATGCGTTATGCGTTATGCGTTATGTGTTAAGCGTTATGCGTTATGCGTTATGCGTTATGCGTTATGCGTTATGCGTTATGCGTTATGCGTTATGCGTTATGCGTTATGCGTTATGCGTTATGCGTTATGCGTTATCCGTTATGCGTTATGCGTTATGCGTTGTGCGTTATGCGTTATGCGTTATGCGTTATGCGTTATGCGTTATGCGTTATGCGTTATGCGTTATGCGTTATGCGTTATGCGTTATGCGTTATCCGTTATGCGTTATGCGCGATGCGTTATGCGTTATGCGTTATGGGCTATGCGTTATGGGCTATGCGTTAAGCGTTATGCGTTATGCATTATGCGTTATGCGTTATGCGTTATGCGTTATGCGTTATGCGTTATGCGTTATGCGTTATGCGTTATGCGTTATGCGTTATGCGTTATGCGTTATGCGTTATGCGTTATGCGTTATGCGTTATGCGTTATGCGTTATGCGTTATGCGTTATGCGTTATGCGTTATGCGTTATGCGTTATGCGTTATGCGTTATGCGTTATGCGTTATGCGTTATGCGTTATGCGTTATGCGTTATGCGTTATGCGTTATGCGTTATGCGTTATGCGTTATGCGTTATGCGTTATGCGTTATGCGTTATGCGTTATGCGTTATGCGTTATGCGTTATGCGTTATGCGTTATGCGTTATGCGTTATGCGTTATGCGTTATGCGTTATGCGTTATGCGTTATGCGTTATGCGTTATGCGTTGTGCGTTATGCGTTGTGCGTTATGCGTTATGCGTTGTGCGTTATGCGTTGTGCGTTATGCGTTATGCGTTATGCGTTATGCGTTATGCGTTATGCGTTATGCGTTATGCGTTATGCGTTATGCGTTATGCGTTACGCGTTATGCGTTATGCGTTATGCGTTACGCGTTACGCGTTATGCGTTATGCGTTATGCGTTATGCGTTATGCGTTATGCGTTATGCGTTATGCGTTATGCGTTATGCGTTATGCGTTATGCGTTATGCGTTATGCGTTATGCGTTATGCGTTATGCGTTATGCGTTATGCGTTATGCGTTATGCGTTATGCGTTATGCGTTATGCGTTATGCGTTATGCGTTATGCGTTATGCGTTATGCGTTATGCGTTATGCGTTATGCGTTATGCGTTATGCGTTATGCGTTATGCGTTATGCGTTATGCGTTATGCGTTATGCGTTATGCGTTATGCGTTATGCGTTATGCGTTATGCGTTATGCGTTATGCGTTATGCGCTATGGGCTATGCGTTAAGCGTTATGCGTTATGCATTATGCGTTATGCGTTATGCGTTATGTGTTAAGCGTTATGCGTTATGCGTTATGCGTTATGCGTTATGCGTTATGCGTTATGCGTTATGCGCTATGGGCTATGCGTTAAGAGTTATGCGTTATCCGTTATGCGTTATGCGTTATGCGTTATGCGTTATGCGTTATCCGTTATGCGTTATGCGCGATGCGTTATGCGTTATGCGTTATGGGCTATGCGTTATGGGCTATGCGTTAAGCGTTATGCGTTATGCATTATGCGTTATGCGTTATGCGTTATGCGTTAAGCGTTATGCGTTATGCGTTATGCGTTATGCGTTATGCGATATGCGTTATGCGTTATGCGTTATGCGTTATGCGTTATGCGTTATGCGTTATGCGTTATGCGTTATGCGTTATGCGTTATGCGTTATGCGTTATGCGTTATGCGTTATGCGTTATGCGTTATGCGTTATGCGTTATGCGTTATGCGTTATGCGTTATGCGTTATGCGTTATGCGTTATGCGTTATGCGTTATGCGTTATGCGTTATGCGTTATGCGTTATGCGTTTTGCGTTATGCGTTATGCGTTATGCGTTATGCATTATGCGTTATGCGTTATGCGTTATGCGTTATGCATTATGTGTTATGCGTTATGCGTTACGCGTTATGCGTTATGCGTTATGCGTTATGCGTTATGCGTTATGCGTTATGCGTTATGCGTTATGCGTTGTGCGTTATGCGTTATGCGTTATGCGTTATGCGTTATGCGTTATGCGTTATGCGTTATGCGTTATGCGTTATGCGTTATGCGTTATGCGTTATGCGTTATGCGTTATGCGTTATGCGTTATGCGTTATGCGTTATGCGTTATGCGTTATGCGTTATGCGTTATGCGTTATGCGTTATGCGCTATGGGCTATGCGTTAAGCGTTATGCGTTATGCATTATGCGTTATGCGTTATGCGTTATGCGTTATGTGTTAAGCGTTATGCGTTATGCGTTATGCGTTATGCGTTATGCGTTATGCGTTATGCGCTATGGGCTATGCGTTAAGAGTTATGCGTTATCCGTTATGCGTTATGCGTTATGCGTTATGCGTTATCCGTTATGCGTTATGCGCGATGCGTTATGCGTTATGCGTTATGGGCTATGCGTTATGGGCTATGCGTTAAGCGTTATGCGTTATGCGTTATGCGTTATGCGTTAAGCGTTATGCGTTATGCGTTATGCGTTATGCGTTATGCGATATGCGTTATGCGTTATGCGTTATGCGTTATGCGTTATGCGTTATGCGATATGCGTTATGCGTTATGCGTTATGCGTTATGCGTTATGCGTTATGCGTTATGCGCGATGCGTTATGCGTTATGCGTTATGGGCTATGCGTTATGGGCTATGCGTTAAGCGTTATGCGTTATGCATTATGCGTTATGCGTTATGCGTTATGCGTTAAGCGTTATGCGTTATGCGTTATGCGTTATGCGTTATGCGATATGCGTTATGCGTTATGCGTTATGCGTTATGCGTTATGCGTTATGCGATATGCGTTATGCGTTATGCGTTATGCGTTATGCGTTATGCGTTATGCGTTATGCGTTATGCGTTATGCGTTATGCGTTATGCGTTATGCGTTATGCGTTATGCGTTATGCGTTATGCGTTATGCGTTATGCGTTATGCGTTATGCGTTATGCGTTATGCGTTATGCGTTATGCGTTATGCGTTATGCGTTATGCGTTATGCGTTATGCGTTATGCGTTATGCGTTATGCGTTATGCGTTATGCGTTATGCGTTATGCGTTATGCGTTATGCGTTATGTGTTAAGCGTTATGCGTTATGCGTTATGCGTTATGCGTTATGCGTTATGCGTTATGCGTTATGCGCTATGGGCTATGCGTTAAGAGTTATGCGTTATCCGTTATGCGTTATGCGTTATGCGTTATGCGTTATCCGTTATGCGTTATGCGCGATGCGTTATGCGTTATGCGTTATGGGCTATGCGTTATGGGCTATGCGTTAAGCGTTATGCGTTATGCATTATGCGTTATGCGTTATGCGTTATGCGTTAAGCGTTATGCGTTATGCGTTATGCGTTATGCGTTATGCGATATGCGTTATGCGTTATGCGTTATGCGTTATGCGTTATGCGTTATGCGTTATGCGTTATGCGTTATGCGTTATGCGTTATGCGATATGCGTTATGCGTTATGCGTTATGCGTTATGCGTTATGCGTTATGCGTTATGCGTTATGCGTTATGCGTTATGCGTTACGCGTTATGCGTTATTCGTTATGCGTTATGCGTTACGCGTTATACGTTATCCGTTATGCGTTATGCGTTATGCGTTATGCGTTATGCGTTATGCGTTATGCGTTATGCGTTATGCGTTATGTGTTAAGCGTTATGCGTTATGCGTTATGCGTTATGCGTTATGCGTTATGCGTTATGCGTTATGCGCTATGGGCTATGCGTTAAGAGTTATGCGTTATCCGTTATGCGTTATGCGTTATGCGTTATGCGTTATCCGTTATGCGTTATGCGCGATGCGTTATGCGTTATGCGTTATGGGCTATGCGTTATGGGCTATGCGTTAAGCGTTATGCGTTATGCATTATGCGTTATGCGTTATGCGTTATGCGTTAAGCGTTATGCGTTATGCGTTATGCGTTATGCGTTATGCGATATGCGATATGCGTTATGCGTTATGCGTTATGCGTTATGCGTTATGCGTTATGCGTTATGCGTTATGCGTTATGCGTTATGCGTTACGCGTTATGCGTTATTCGTTATGCGTTATGCGTTACGCGTTATACGTTATCCGTTATGCGTTATGCGTTATGCGTTATGCGTTAAGCGTTATGCGTTATGCGTTATGCGATATGTGTTATGCGATATGCGTTATGCGTTATGCGTTATGCGTTATGCGTTATGCGTTATGCGTTATGCGTTATGCGTTATGCGTTATGCGTTATGCGTTATGCGTTATGCGTTATGCGTTATGCGTTATGCGTTATGCGTTATGCGTTATGCGTTATGCGTTATGCGTTATGCGTTATGCGTTATGCGTTATGCGTTATGCGTTATGCGTTATGCGTTATGCGTTATGCGTTATGCGTTATGCGTTATGCGTTATGCGTTATGCGTTATGCGTTATGCGTTATGCGTTATGCGTTATGCGTTATGCGTTATGCGTTATGCGTTATGCGTTATGCGTTATGCGTTATGCGTTATGCGTTATGCGTTATGCGTTATGCGTTATGCGTTATGCGTTATGCGTTATGCGTTATGCGTTATGCGTTATGCGTTATGCGTTATGCGTTATGCGTTATGCGTTATGCGTTATGCGTTATGCGTTATGCGTTATGCGTTATGCGTTATGCGTTATGCGTTATGCGTTATGGGCTATGCGTTAAGCGTTATGCGTTATGCATTATGCGTTATGCGTTATGCGTTATGCGTTATGCGTTAAGCGTTATGCGTTATGCGTTATGCGTTATGCGTTATGCGTTATGCGTTATGCGTTATGCGTTATGCGTTATGCGTTATGCGTTATCCGTTATGCGTTATGCGTTATGCGTTATGCGTTATGCGTTAAGCGTTATGCGTTATGCGTTATGCGATATGTGTTATGCGATATGCGTTATGCGTTATGCGTTATGCGTTATGCGTTATGCGTTATGCGTTATGCGTTATGCGTTATGCGTTATGCGTTATGCGTTATGCGTTATTCGTTATGCGTTATGCGTTATGCGTTATGCGTTATGCGTTATGCGTTATGCGTTATGCGTTATGCGTTATGCGTTATGCGTTATGCGTTATGCGTTATGCGTTATGCGTTATGCGTTATGCGTTATGCGTTATGCGTTATGCGTTATGCGTTATGCGTTATGCGTTATGCGTTATGCGTTATGCGTTATGCGTTATGCGTTATGCGTTATGCGTTATGCGTTATGCGTTATGCGTTATGCGTTATGCGTTATGCGTTATGCGTTATGCGTTATGCGTTATGCGTTATGCGTTATGCGTTATGCGTTATGCGTTATGCGTTATGCGTTATTCGTTATGCGTTATGCGTTATGCGTTATGCGTTATGCGTTATGCGTTATGCGTTATGCGTTATGCGTTATGCGTTATGCGTTATGCGTTATGCGTTATGCGTTATGCGTTATGCGTTATGCGTTATGCGTTATGCGTTATGCGTTATGCGTTATGCGTTATGCGTTATGCGTTATGCGTTATGCGTTATGCGTTATGCGTTATGCGTTATGCGTTATGCGTTATGCGTTATGCGTTATGCGTTATGCGTTATGCGTTATGCGTTATGCGTTATGCGTTATGCGTTATGCGTTATGCGTTATGCGTTGTGCGTTATGCGTTATGCGTTATGCGTTATGCGTTATGCGTTATGCGTTATGCGTTATGCGTTATGCGTTATGCGTTATGCGTTATGCGTTATGCGTTATGCGTTATGCGTTATGCGTTATGCGTTATGCGTTATGCGTTATGCGTTATGCGTTATGCGTTATGCGTTATGCGTTATGCGTTATGCGCTATGGGCTATGCGTTAAGCGTTATGCGTTATGCATTATGCGTTATGCGTTATGCGTTATGCGTTATGTGTTAAGCGTTATGCGTTATGCGTTATGCGTTATGCGTTATGCGTTATGCGTTATGCGTTATGCGTTATGCGCTATGGGCTATGCGTTAAGAGTTATGCGTTATCCGTTATGCGTTATGCGTTATGCGTTATGCGTTATCCGTTATGCGTTATGCGCGATGCGTTATGCGTTATGCGTTATGGGCTATGCGTTATGCGTTATGCGTTATGCGTTATGCGTTATGCATTATGCGTTATGCGTTATGCGTTATGCGTTAAGCGTTATGCGTTATGCGTTATGCGTTATGCGTTATGCGATATGCGTTATGCGTTATGCGTTATGCGTTATGCGTTATGCGTTATGCGATATGCGTTATGCGTTATGCGTTATGCGTTATGCGTTATGCGTTATGCGTTATGCGCGATGCGTTATGCGTTATGCGTTATGCGTTATGCGTTATGCGTTATGCGTTATGCGTTATGCGTTATGCGTTATCCGTTATGCGTTATGCGTTATGCGTTATGCGTTATGCGTTATGCGTTATGCGTTATGCGTTATGCGTTATGCGTTATGCGTTATGCGTTATGCGTTATGCGTTATGCGTTATGCGTTATGCGTTATGCGTTATGCGTTATGCGTTATGCGTTATGCGTTATGCGTTATGCGTTATGCGTTATGCGTTATGCGTTATGCGTTATGCGTTATGCGTTATGCGTTATGCGTTATGCGTTATGCGTTATGCGTTATGCGTTATGCGTTATGCGTTATGCGTTATGCGTTATGCGTTATGCGTTATGCGTTATGCGTTATGCGTTATGCGTTATGCGTTATGCGTTATGCGTTATGCGTTATGCGTTATGCGTTATGCGTTATGCGTTATGCGTTATGCGTTATGCGTTATGCGTTATGCGTTATGCGTTATGCGTTATGCGTTATGCGTTATGCGTTATGCGTTATGCGTTATGCGTTATGCGTTATGCGTTATGCGTTATGCGTTATGCGTTATGCGTTATGCGTTATGCGTTATGCGTTATGCGTTATGCGTTATGCGTTATGCGTTATGCGTTATTTGTTATGCGTTACGCGTTACGCGTTATACGTTATGCGTTATGCGTGATGCGTTATGCGTTATTTGTTATGCGTTACGCGTTACGCGTTATACGTTATGCGTTATGCGTGATGCGTTATGCGTTATGCGTTATGGGCTATGCGTTAAGCGTTATGCGTTATGCATTATGTGTTATGCGTTATGCGTTATGCGTTATGCGTTAAGCGTTATGCGTTATGCGTTATGCGTTATGCGTTATGCGTTATGCGTTATGCGTTATGCGTTATGCGTTATGCGTTATGCGTTATGCGTTATGCGTTGTGCGTTATGCGTTATGCGTTATGCGTTATGCGTTATGCGTTATGCGTTATGCGTTATGCGTTATGCGTTATGCGTTATGCGCGATGCGTTATGCGTTATGCGCTATGGGCTATGCGTTAAGCGTTATGCGTTATGCATTATGCGTTATGCGTTATGCGTTATGCGTTATGTGTTAAGCGTTATGCGTTATGCGTTATGCGTTATGCGTTATGCGTTATGCGTTATGCGTTATGCGTTATGCGCTATGGGCTATGCGTTAAGAGTTATGCCTTATCCGTTATGCGTTATGCGTTATGCGTTATGCGTTATCCGTTATGCGTTATGCGCGATGCGTTATGCGTTATGCGTTATGGGCTATGCGTTATGGGCTATGCGTTAAGCGTTATGCGTTATGCATTATGCGTTATGCGTTATGCGTTATGCGTTATGCGTTATGCGTTATGCGTTATGCGTTATGCGTTATGCGTTATGCGTTATGCGTTATGCGTTGTGCGTTATGCGTTGTGCGTTATGCGTTATGCGTTGT
Organism: Lasioglossum baleicum; assembly: GCF_051020765.1. Taxonomy (NCBI): domain Eukaryota; kingdom Metazoa; phylum Arthropoda; class Insecta; order Hymenoptera; family Halictidae; genus Lasioglossum; species Lasioglossum baleicum. The sequence goes on along the minus strand of NW_027469484.1, from coordinate 56,165 downwards.
GCGTTATGCGTTGTGCGTTATGCGTTATGCGTTGTGCGTTATGCGTTGTGCGTTATGCGTTATGCGTTATGCGTTATGCGTTATGCGTTATGCGTTATGCGTTATGCGTTATGCGTTATGCGTTATGCGTTATGCGTTATGCGTTATGCGTTATGCGTTATGCGTTATGTGTTAAGCGTTATGCGTTATGCGTTATGCGTTATGCGTTATGCGTTATGCGTTATGCGTTATGCGCTATGGGCTATGCGTTAAGAGTTATGCGTTATCCGTTATGCGTTATGCGTTATGCGTTATGCGTTATCCGTTATGCGTTATGCGCGATGCGTTATGCGTTATGCGTTATGGGCTATGCGTTATGGGCTATGCGTTAAGCGTTATGCGTTATGCATTATGCGTTATGCGTTATGCGTTATGCGTTAAGCGTTATGCGTTATGCGTTATGCGTTATGCGTTATGCGATATGCGTTATGCGTTATGCGTTATGCGTTATGCGTTATGCGTTATGCGTTATGCGTTATGCGTTATGCGTTATGCGTTACGCGTTATGCGTTATTCGTTATGCGTTATGCGTTACGCGTTATACGTTATCCGTTATGCGTTATGCGTTATGCGTTATGCGTTATGCGTTAAGCGTTATGCGTTATGCGTTATGCGATATGTGTTATGCGATATGCGTTATGCGTTATGCGTTATGCGTTATGCGTTATGCGTTATGCGTTATGCGTTATGCGTTATGCGTTATGCGTTATGCGTTATGCGTTATGCGTTATGCGTTATGCGTTATGCGTTATGCGTTATGCGTTATGCGTTACGCGTTATGCGTTATGCGTTATGCGTTATGCGTTATGCGTTATGCGTTATGCGTTATGCGTTATGCGTTATGCGTTATGCGTTATGCGTTATGCGTTATGCGTTATGCGTTATGCGTTATGCGTTATGCGTTATGCGTTATGCGTTATGCGTTATGCGTTATGCGTTATGCGTTATGCGTTATGCGTTATGCGTTATGCGTTATGCGTTATGCGTTATGCGTTATGCGTTATGCGTTATGCGTTATGCGTTATGCGTTATGCGTTATGCGTTATGCGTTATGCGTTATGCGTTATGCGTTATGCGTTATGCGTTATGCGTTATGCGTTATGCGTTATGCGTTATGCGTTATGCGTTATGCGTTATGCGTTATGCGTTATGGGCTATGCGTTAAGCGTTATGCGTTATGCATTATGCGTTATGCGTTATGCGTTATGCGTTATGCGTTAAGCGTTATGCGTTATGCGTTATGCGTTATGCGTTATGCGTTATGCGTTATGCGTTATGCGTTATGCGTTATGCGTTATGCGTTATGCGTTATCCGTTATGCGTTATGCGTTATGCGTTATGCGTTATGCGTTAAGCGTTATGCGTTATGCGTTATGCGATATGTGTTATGCGATATGCGTTATGCGTTATGCGTTATGCGTTATGCGTTATGCGTTATGCGTTATGCGTTATGCGTTATGCGTTATGCGTTATGCGTTATTCGTTATGCGTTATGCGTTATGCGTTATGCGTTATGCGTTATGCGTTATGCGTTATGCGTTATGCGTTATGCGTTATGCGTTATGCGTTATGCGTTATGCGTTATGCGTTATGCGTTATGCGTTATGCGTTATGCGTTATGCGTTATGCGTTATGCGTTATGCGTTATGCGTTATGCGTTATGCGTTATGCGTTATGCGTTATGCGTTATGCGTTATGCGTTATGCGTTATGCGTTATGCGTTATGCGTTATGCGTTATGCGTTATGCGTTATGCGTTATGCGTTATGCGTTATGCGTTATTTGTTATGCGTTATGCGTTACGCGTTATACGTTATGCGTTATGCGTGATGCGTTATGCGTTATGCGTTATGGGCTATGCGTTAAGCGTTATGCGTTATGCATTATGTGTTATGCGTTATGCGTTATGCGTTATGCGTTAAGCGTTATGCGTTATCCGTTATGCGTTATGCGTTATGCGTTATGCGTTATGCGTTATGCGTTATGCGTTATGCGTTATGCGTTATGCGTTATGCGTTATGCGTTATGCGTTATGCGTTATGCGTTATGCGTAATGCGTTATGCGTTATGCGTTATGCGATATGCGTTATGCGTTATGCGTTATGCGTTATGCGTTATGCGTTATGCGTTATGCGTTATGCGTTATGCGTTATGCGTTATGCGTTTTGCGTTATGCGTTATGCGTTATGCGTTATGCGTTATGCGTTATGCGTTATGCGTTATGCGTTATGCGTTATGCGTTATGCGTTATGCGTTATGCGTTATGCGTTATGCGTTATGCGTTATGCGTTATGCGTTATGCGTTATGCGTTATGCGTTATGCGTTATGCGTTATGCGTTATGCGTTATGCGTTATGCGTTATGCGTTATGCGTTATGCGTTATGCGTTATGTGTTAAGCGTTATGCGTTATGCGTTATGCGTTATGCGTTATGCGTTATGCGTTATGCGCTATGGGCTATGCGTTAAGAGTTATGCGTTATCCGTTATGCGTTATGCGTTATGCGTTATGCGTTATCCGTTATGCGTTATGCGCGATGCGTTATGCGTTATGCGTTATGGGCTATGCGTTATGGGCTATGCGTTAAGCGTTATGCGTTATGCATTATGCGTTATGCGTTATGCGTTATGCGTTAAGCGTTATGCGTTATGCGTTATGCGTTATGCGTTATGCGATATGCGTTATGCGTTATGCGTTATGCGTTATGCGTTATGCGTTATGCGTTATGCGTTATGCGTTATGCGTTATGCGTTACGCGTTATGCGTTATTCGTTATGCGTTATGCGTTACGCGTTATACGTTATCCGTTATGCGTTATGCGTTATGCGTTATGCGTTAAGCGTTATGCGTTATGCGTTATGCGATATGTGTTATGCGATATGCGTTATGCGTTATGCGTTATGCGTTATGCGTTATGCGTTATGCGTTATGCGTTATGCGTTATGCGTTATGCGTTATGCGTTATGCGTTATGCGTTATGCGTTATGCGTTATGCGTTATGCGTTATGCGTTATGCGTTATGCGTTATGCGTTATGCGTTATGCGTTATGCGTTATGCGTTATGCGTTATGCGTTATGCGTTATGCGTTATGCGTTATGCGTTATGCGTTATGCGTTATGCGTTATGCGTTATGCGTTATGCGTTATGCGTTATGCGTTATGCGTTATGCGTTATGCGTTATGCGTTATGCGTTATGCGTTATGCGTTATGCGTTATGCGTTATGCGTTATGCGTTATGCGTTATGCGTTATGCGTTATGCGTTATGCGTTATGCGTTATGCGTTATGCGTTATGCGTTATGCGTTATGCGTTATGCGTTATGCGTTATGCGTTATGCGTTATGCGTTATGCGTTATGCGTTATGCGTTATGCGTTATGCGTTATGGGCTATGCGTTAAGCGTTATGCGTTATGCATTATGCGTTATGCGTTATGCGTTATGCGTTATGCGTTAAGCGTTATGCGTTATGCGTTATGCGTTATGCGTTATGCGTTATGCGTTATGCGTTATGCGTTATGCGTTATGCGTTATGCGTTATCCGTTATGCGTTATGCGTTATGCGTTATGCGTTATGCGTTAAGCGTTATGCGTTATGCGTTATGCGATATGTGTTATGCGATATGCGTTATGCGTTATGCGTTATGCGTTATGCGTTATGCGTTATGCGTTATGCGTTATGCGTTATGCGTTATGCGTTATGCGTTATGCGTTATGCGTTATGCGTTATGCGTTATGCGTTATGCGTTATGCGTTATGCGTTATGCGTTATGCGTTATGCGTTATGCGTTATGCGTTATGCGTTATGCGTTATGCGTTATGCGTTATGCGTTATGCGTTATGCGTTATGCGTTATGCGTTATGCGTTATGCGTTATGCGTTATGCGTTATGCGTTATGCGTTATGCGTTATGCGTTATGCGTTATGCGTTATGCGTTATGCGTTATGCGTTATGCGTTATGCGTTATGCGTTATGCGTTATGCGTTATGCGTTATGCGTTATGCGTTATGCGTTATGCGTTATGCGTTATGCGTTATTTGTTATGCGTTATGCGTTACGCGTTATACGTTATGCGTTATGCGTGATGCGTTATGCGTTATGCGTTATGGGCTATGCGTTAAGCGTTATGCGTTATGCATTATGTGTTATGCGTTATGCGTTATGCGTTATGCGTTAAGCGTTATGCGTTATGCGTTATGCGTTATGCGTTATGCGTTATGCGTTATGCGTTATGCGTTATGCGTTATGCGTTATGCGTTATGCGTTATGCGTTGTGCGTTATGCGTTATGCGTTATGCGTTATGCGTTATGCGTTATGCGTTATGCGTTATGCGTTATGCGTTATGCGTTATGCGCGATGCGTTATGCGTTATGCGCTATGGGCTATGCGTTAAGCGTTATGCGTTATGCATTATGCGTTATGCGTTATGCGTTATGCGTTATGTGTTAAGCGTTATGCGTTATGCGTTATGCGTTATGCGTTATGCGTTATGCGTTATGCGTTATGCGTTATGCGCTATGGGCTATGCGTTAAGAGTTATGCCTTATCCGTTATGCGTTATGCGTTATGCGTTATGCGTTATGCGTTATGCGTTATCCGTTATGCGTTATGCGTTATGCGTTATGCGTTAAGCGTTATGCGTTATGCGTTATGCGATATGCGTTATGCGATATGCGTTATGCGTTATGCGTTATGCGTTATGCGTTATGCGTTATGCGTTATGCGTTATGCGTTATGCGTTATGCGTTATGCGTTATGCGTTATGCGTTATGCGTTATGCGTTATGCGTTATGCGTTATGCGTTATGCGTTATGCGTTATGCGTTATGCGTTATGCGTTATGCGTTATGCGTTATGCGTTATGCGTTATGCGTTATGCGTTATGCGTTATGCGTTATGCGTTATGCGTTATGCGTTATGCGTTATGCGTTATGCGTTATGCGTTATGCGTTATGCGTTATGCGTTATGCGTTATGCGTTATGCGTTATGCGTTATGCGTTATGCGTTATGCGTTATGCGTTATGCGTTATGCGTTATGCGTTATGCGTTATGCGTTATGCGTTATGCGTTATGCGTTATGCGTTATGCGTTATGCGTTATGCGTTATGCGTTATGCGTTATGCGTTATGCGTTATGCGTTATGCGTTATGCGTTATGCGTTATGCGTTATGCGTTATGCGTTATGCGTTATGCGTTATGCGTTATGCGTTATGCGTTATGCGTTATGCGTTATGCGTTATGCGTTATGCGTTATGCGTTATGCGTTATGCGTTATGCGTTATGCGTTATGCGTTATGCGTTATGCGTTATGCGTTATGCGTTATGCGTTATGCGTTATGCGTTATGCGTTATGCGTTATGCGTTATGCGTTATGCGTTATGCGTTATGCGTTATGCGTTATGCGTTATGCGTTATGCGTTATGCGTTATGCGTTATGCGTTATGCGTTATGCGTTATGCGTTATGCGTTATGCGTTATGCGTTATGCGTTATGCGTTATGCGTTATGCGTTATGCGTTATGCGTTATGCGTTATGCGTTATGCGTTATGCGTTATGCGTTATGCGTTATGCGTTATGCGTTATGCGTTATGCGTTATGCGTTATGCGTTATGCGTTATGCGTTATGCGTTATTTGTTATGCGTTATGCGTTACGCGTTATACGTTATGCGTTATGCGTGATGCGTTATGCGTTATGCGTTATGGGCTATGCGTTAAGCGTTATGCGTTATGCATTATGTGTTATGCGTTATGCGTTATGCGTTATGCGTTAAGCGTTATGCGTTATGCGTTATGCGTTATGCGTTATGCGTTATGCGTTATGCGTTATGCGTTATGCGTTATGCGTTATGCGTTATGCGTTATGCGTTGTGCGTTATGCGTTATGCGTTATGCGTTATGCGTTATGCGTTATGCGTTATGCGTTATGCGTTATGCGCGATGCGTTATGCGTTATGCGCTATGGGCTATGCGTTAAGCGTTATGCGTTATGCATTATGCGTTATGCGTTATGCGTTATGCGTTATGTGTTAAGCGTTATGCGTTATGCGTTATGCGTTATGCGTTATGCGTTATGCGTTATGCGTTATGCGTTATGCGCTATGGGCTATGCGTTAAGAGTTATGCCTTATCCGTTATGCGTTATGCGTTATGCGTTATCCGTTATGCGTTATGCGCGATGCGTTATGCGTTATGCGTTATGGGCTATGCGTTATGGGCTATGCGTTAAGCGTTATGCGTTATGCATTATGCGTTATGCGTTATGCGTTATGCGTTAAGCGTTATGCGTTATGCGTTATGCGTTATGCGATATGCGTTATGCGTTATGCGTTATGCGTTATGCGTTATGCGTTATGCGTTATGCGTTATGCGTTATGCGTTATGCGTTATGCGTTATGCGTTATGCGTTATGCGTTATGCGTTATGCGTTATGCGTTATGCGTTATGCGTTATGCGTTATGCGTTATGCGTTATGCGTTATGCGTTATGCGTTATGCGTTATGCGTTATGCGTTATGCGTTATGCGTTATGCGTTATGCGTTATGCGTTATGCGTTATGCGTTATGCGTTATGCGTTATGCGTTATGCGTTATGCGTTATGCGTTATGCGTTATGCGTTATGCGTTATGCGTTATGCGTTATGCGTTATGCGTTATGCGTTATGCGTTATGCGTTATGCGTTATGCGTTATGCGTTATGCGTTATGCGTTATGCGTTATGCGTTATGCGTTATGCGTTATGCGTTATGCGTTATGCGTTATGCGTTATGCGTTATGCGTTATGCGTTATGCGTTATGCGTTATGCGTTATGCGTTATGCGTTATGCGTTATGCGTTATGCGTTATGCGTTATGCGTTATGCGTTATGCGTTATGCGTTATGCGTTGTGCGTTATGCGTTGTGCGTTATGCGTTATGCGTTGTGCGTTATGCGTTGTGCGTTATGCGTTCTGCGTTATGCGTTATGCGTTATGCGTTATGCGTTATGCGTTATGCGTTATGCGTTATGCGTTATGCGTTATGCGTTATGCGTTACGCGTTACGCGTTATGCGTTATGCGTTATGCGTTATGCGTTATGCGTTATGCGTTATGCGTTATGCGTTATGCGTTATGCGTTATGCGTTATGCGTTATGCGTTATGCGTTATGCGTTATGCGTTATGCGTTATGCGTTATGCGTTATGCGTTATGCGTTATGCGTTATGCGCTATGCGTTATGCGTTATGCGTTATGCGTTATGCGTTATGCGTTATGCGTTATGCGTTATGCGTTATGCGTTATGCGTTATGCGTTATGCGTTATGCGTTATGCGTTATGCGTTATGCGTTATGCGTTATGCGTTATGCGTTATGCGTTATGCGTTATGCGTTATGCGCTATGGGCTATGCGTTAAGCGTTATGCGTTATGCATTATGCGTTATGCGTTATGCGTTATGCGTTATGTGTTAAGCGTTATGCGTTATGCGTTATGCGTTATGCGTTATGCGTTATGCGTTATGCGTTATGCGCTATGGGCTATGCGTTAAGAGTTATGCGTTATCCGTTATGCGTTATGCGTTATGCGTTATGCGTTATGCGTTATCCGTTATGCGTTATGCGCGATGCGTTATGCGTTATGCGTTATGGGCTATGCGTTATGGGCTATGCGTTAAGCGTTATGCGTTATGCATTATGCGTTATGCGTTATGCGTTATGCGTTAAGCGTTATGCGTTATGCGTTATGCGTTATGCGTTATGCGATATGCGTTATGCGTTATGCGTTATGCGTTATGCGTTATGCGTTATGCGTTATGCGTTATGCGTTATGCGTTATGCGTTATGCGTTATGCGTTATGCGTTATGCGTTATGCGTTATGCGTTATGCGTTATGCGTTATGCGTTATGCGTTATGCGTTATGCGTTATGCGTTATGCGTTATGCGTTATGCGTTATGCGTTATGCGTTATGCGTTATGCGTTATGCGTTATGCGTTATGCGTTATGCGTTATGCGTTATGCATTATGTGTTATGCGTTATGCGTTATGCGTTATGCGTTATGCGTTATGCGTTATGCGTTATGCGTTATGCGTTATGCGTTATGCGTTATGCGTTATGCGTTGTGCGTTATGCGTTATGCGTTATGCGTTATGCGTTATGCGTTATGCGTTATGCGTTATGCGTTATGCGTTATGCGTTATGCGTTATGCGTTATGCGTTATGCGTTATGCGTTATGCGTTATGCGTTATGCGTTATGCGTTATGCGTTATGCGTTATGCGTTATGCGTTATGCGTTATGCGCTATGGGCTATGCGTTAAGCGTTATGCGTTATGCATTATGCGTTATGCGTTATGCGTTATGCGTTATGTGTTAAGCGTTATGCGTTATGCGTTATGCGTTATGCGTTATGCGTTATGCGTTATGCGCTATGGGCTATGCGTTAAGAGTTATGCGTTATCCGTTATGCGTTATGCGTTATGCGTTATGCGTTATCCGTTATGCGTTATGCGCGATGCGTTATGCGTTATGCGTTATGGGCTATGCGTTATGCGTTATGCGTTATGCGTTATGCGTTATGCATTATGCGTTATGCGTTATGCGTTATGCGTTAAGCGTTATGCGTTATGCGTTATGCGTTATGCGTTATGCGATATGCGTTATGCGTTATGCGTTATGCGTTATGCGTTATGCGTTATGCGTTATGCGCGATGCGTTATGCGTTATGCGTTATGCGTTATGCGTTATGCGTTATGCGTTATGCGTTATGCGTTATGCGTTATCCGTTATGCGTTATGCGTTATGCGTTATGCGTTATGCGTTATGCGTTATGCGTTATGCGTTATGCGTTATGCGTTATGCGTTATGCGTTATGCGTTATGCGTTATGCGTTATGCGTTATGCGTTATGCGTTATGCGTTATGCGTTATGCGTTATGCGTTATGCGTTATGCGTTATGCGTTATGCGTTATGCGTTATGCGTTATGCGTTATGCGTTATGCGTTATGCGTTATGCGTTATGCGTTATGCGTTATGCGTTATGCGTTATGCGTTATGCGTTATGCGTTATGCGTTATGCGTTATGCGTTATGCGTTATGCGTTATGCGTTATGCGTTATGCGTTATGCGTTATGCGTTATGCGTTATGCGTTATGCGTTATGCGTTATGCGTTATGCGTTATGCGTTATGCGTTATGCGTTATGCGTTATGCGTTATGCGTTATGCGTTATGCGTTATGCGTTATGCGTTATGCGTTATGCGTTATGCGTTATGCGTTATGCGTTATGCGTTATGCGTTATGCGTTATGCGTTATGCGTTATGCGTTATGCGTTATGCGTTATGCGTTATGCGTTATGCGTTATGCGTTATGCGTTATGCGTTATGCGTTATGCGTTATGCGTTATGCGTTATTTGTTATGCGTTACGCGTTACGCGTTATACGTTATGCGTTATGCGTGATGCGTTATGCGTTATGCGTTATGGGCTATGCGTTAAGCGTTATGCGTTATGCATTATGTGTTATGCGTTATGCGTTATGCGTTATGCGTTATGCGTTAAGCGTTATGCGTTATGCGTTATGCGTTATGCGTTATGCGTTATGCGTTATGCGTTATGCGTTATGCGTTATGCGTTATGCGTTATGCGTTATGCGTTGTGCGTTATGCGTTATGCGTTATGCGTTATGCGTTATGCGTTATGCGTTATGCGTTATGCGTTATGCGTTATGCGCGATGCGTTATGCGTTATGCGCTATGGGCTATGCGTTAAGCGTTATGCGTTATGCATTATGCGTTATGCGTTATGCGTTATGCGTTATGTGTTAAGCGTTATGCGTTATGCGTTATGCGTTATGCGTTATGCGTTATGCGTTATGCGTTATGCGTTATGCGTTATGCGTTATGCGTTATGCGTTATGCGTTATCCGTTATGCGTTATGCGTTATGCGTTGTGCGTTATGCGTTATGCGTTATGCGTTATGCGTTATGCGTTATGCGTTATGCGTTATGCGTTATGCGTTATGCGTTATGCGTTATGCGTTATCCGTTATGCGTTATGCGCGATGCGTTATGCGTTATGCGTTATGGGCTATGCGTTATGGGCTATGCGTTAAGCGTTATGCGTTATGCATTATGCGTTATGCGTTATGCGTTATGCGTTATGCGTTATGCGTTATGCGTTATGCGTTATGCGTTATGCGTTATGCGTTATGCGTTATGCGTTATGCGTTATGCGTTATGCGTTATGCGTTATGCGTTATGCGTTATGCGTTATGCGTTATGCGTTATGCGTTATGCGTTATGCGTTATGCGTTATGCGTTATGCGTTATGCGTTATGCGTTATGCGTTATGCGTTATGCGTTATGCGTTATGCGTTATGCGTTATGCGTTATGCGTTATGCGTTATGCGTTATGCGTTATGCGTTATGCGTTATGCGTTATGCGTTATGCGTTATGCGTTATGCGTTATGCGTTATGCGTTATGCGTTATGCGTTATGCGTTATGCGTTATGCGTTATGCGTTATGCGTTATGCGTTGTGCGTTATGCGTTGTGCGTTATGCGTTATGCGTTGTGCGTTATGCGTTGTGCGTTATGCGTTATGCGTTATGCGTTATGCGTTATGCGTTATGCGTTATGCGTTATGCGTTATGCGTTATGCGTTATGCGTTACGCGTTATGCGTTATGCGTTATGCGTTACGCGTTACGCGTTATGCGTTATGCGTTATGCGTTATGCGTTATGCGTTATGCGTTATGCGTTATGCGTTATGCGTTATGCGTTATGCGTTATGCGTTATGCGTTATGCGTTATGCGTTATGCGTTATGCGTTATGCGTTATGCGTTATGCGTTATGCGTTATGCGTTATGCGTTATGCGTTATGCGTTATGCGTTATGCGTTATGCGTTATGCGTTATGCGTTATGCGTTATGCGTTATGCGTTATGCGTTATGCGTTATGCGTTATGCGTTATGCGTTATGCGTTATGCGTTATGCGTTATGCGTTATGCGTTATGCGTTATGCGTTATGCGTTATGCGTTATGCGTTATGCGTTATGCGTTATGCGTTATGCGCTATGGGCTATGCGTTAAGCGTTATGCGTTATGCATTATGCGTTATGCGTTATGCGTTATGTGTTAAGCGTTATGCGTTATGCGTTATGCGTTATGCGTTATGCGTTATGCGTTATGCGTTATGCGCTATGGGCTATGCGTTAAGAGTTATGCGTTATCCGTTATGCGTTATGCGTTATGCGTTATGCGTTATGCGTTATCCGTTATGCGTTATGCGCGATGCGTTATGCGTTATGCGTTATGGGCTATGCGTTATGGGCTATGCGTTAAGCGTTATGCGTTATGCATTATGCGTTATGCGTTATGCGTTATGCGTTAAGCGTTATGCGTTATGCGTTATGCGTTATGCGTTATGCGATATGCGTTATGCGTTATGCGTTATGCGTTATGCGTTATGCGTTATGCGTTATGCGTTATGCGTTATGCGTTATGCGTTATGCGTTATGCGTTATGCGTTATGCGTTATGCGTTATGCGTTATGCGTTATGCGTTATGCGTTATGCGTTATGCGTTATGCGTTATGCGTTATGCGTTATGCGTTATGCGTTATGCGTTATGCGTTATGCGTTATGCGTTATGCGTTATGCGTTATGCGTTATGCGTTATGCGTTATGCGTTATGCATTATGCGTTATGCGTTATGCGTTATGCGTTATGCATTATGTGTTATGCGTTATGCGTTACGCGTTATGCGTTATGCGTTATGCGTTATGCGTTATGCGTTATGCGTTATGCGTTATGCGTTATGCGTTGTGCGTTATGCGTTATGCGTTATGCGTTATGCGTTATGCGTTATGCGTTATGCGTTATGCGTTATGCGTTATGCGTTATGCGTTATGCGTTATGCGTTATGCGTTATGCGTTATGCGTTATGCGTTATGCGTTATGCGTTATGCGTTATGCGTTATGCGTTATGCGTTATGCGTTATGCGCTATGGGCTATGCGTTAAGCGTTATGCGTTATGCATTATGCGTTATGCGTTATGCGTTATGCGTTATGTGTTAAGCGTTATGCGTTATGCGTTATGCGTTATGCGTTATGCGTTATGCGTTATGCGTTATGCGCTATGGGCTATGCGTTAAGAGTTATGCGTTATCCGTTATGCGTTATGCGTTATGCGTTATGCGTTATCCGTTATGCGTTATGCGCGATGCGTTATGCGTTATGCGTTATGGGCTATGCGTTATGGGCTATGCGTTAAGCGTTATGCGTTATGCGTTATGCGTTATGCGTTAAGCGTTATGCGTTATGCGTTATGCGTTATGCGTTATGCGATATGCGTTATGCGTTATGCGTTATGCGTTATGCGTTATGCGTTATGCGATATGCGTTATGCGTTATGCGTTATGCGTTATGCGTTATGCGTTATGCGTTATGCGCGATGCGTTATGCGTTATGCGTTATGGGCTATGCGTTATGGGCTATGCGTTAAGCGTTATGCGTTATGCATTATGCGTTATGCGTTATGCGTTATGCGTTAAGCGTTATGCGTTATGCGTTATGCGTTATGCGTTATGCGATATGCGTTATGCGTTATGCGTTATGCGTTATGCGTTATGCGTTATGCGATATGCGTTATGCGTTATGCGTTATGCGTTATGCGTTATGCGTTATGCGTTATGCGTTATGCGTTATGCGTTATGCGTTATGCGTTATGCGTTATGCGTTATGCGTTATGCGTTATGCGTTATGCGTTATGCGTTATGCGTTATGCGTTATGCGTTATGCGTTATGCGTTATGCGTTATGCGTTATGCGTTATGCGTTATGCGTTATGCGTTATGCGTTATGCGTTATGCGTTATGCGTTATGCGTTATGCGTTATGCGTTATGCGTTATGCGTTATGCGTTATGCGTTATGCGTTATGCGTTATGCGTTATGCGTTATGCGTTATGTGTTAAGCGTTATGCGTTATGCGTTATGCGTTATGCGTTATGCGTTATGCGTTATGCGTTATGCGTTATGCGTTATGCGTTATGCGTTATGCGTTATGCGTTATGCGTTATGCGTTATGTGTTAAGCGTTATGCGTTATGCGTTATGCGTTATGCGTTATGCGTTATGCGTTATGCGTTATGCGCTATGGGCTATGCGTTAAGAGTTATGCGTTATCCGTTATCCGTTATGCGTTATGCGCGATGCGTTATGCGTTATGCGTTATGCGTTATGCGTTATGCGTTATGCGTTATGCGTTATGCGTTATGCGTTATGCGTTATGCGTTATGCGTTATGCGTTATGCGTTATGCGTTATGCGTTATGCGTTATGCGTTATGCGTTATGCGTTATGCGTTATGCGTTATGCGTTATGCGTTATGCGTTATGCGTTATGCGTTATGCGTTATGCGTTATGCGTTATGCGTTATGCGTTATGCGTTATGCGCTATGGGCTATGCGTTAAGCGTTATGCGTTATGCATTATGCGTTATGCGTTATGCGTTATGTGTTAAGCGTTATGCGTTATGCGTTATGCGTTATGCGTTATGCGTTATGCGTTATGCGTTATGCGCTATGGGCTATGCGTTAAGAGTTATGCGTTATCCGTTATGCGTTATGCGTTATGCGTTATGCGTTATGCGTTATCCGTTATGCGTTATGCGCGATGCGTTATGCGTTATGCGTTATGGGCTATGCGTTATGGGCTATGCGTTAAGCGTTATGCGTTATGCATTATGCGTTATGCGTTATGCGTTATGCGTTAAGCGTTATGCGTTATGCGTTATGCGTTATGCGTTATGCGATATGCGTTATGCGTTATGCGTTATGCGTTATGCGTTATGCGTTATGCGTTATGCGTTATGCGTTATGCGTTATGCGTTATGCGTTATGCGTTATGCGTTATGCGTTATGCGTTATGCGTTATGCGTTATGCGTTATGCGTTATGCGTTATGCGTTATGCGTTATGCGTTATGCGTTATGCGTTATGCGTTATGCGTTATGCGTTATGCGTTATGCGTTATGCGTTATGCGTTATGCGTTATGCATTATGCGTTATGCGTTATGCGTTATGCGTTATGCATTATGTGTTATGCGTTATGCGTTACGCGTTATGCGTTATGCGTTATGCGTTATGCGTTATGCGTTATGCGTTATGCGTTATGCGTTATGCGTTGTGCGTTATGCGTTATGCGTTATGCGTTATGCGTTATGCGTTATGCGTTATGCGTTATGCGTTATGCGTTATGCGTTATGCGTTATGCGTTATGCGTTATGCGTTATGCGTTATGCGTTATGCGTTATGCGTTATGCGTTATGCGTTATGCGTTATGCGTTATGCGCTATGGGCTATGCGTTAAGCGTTATGCGTTATGCATTATGCGTTATGCGTTATGCGTTATGCGTTATGTGTTAAGCGTTATGCGTTATGCGTTATGCGTTATGCGTTATGCGTTATGCGTTATGCGTTATGCGCTATGGGCTATGCGTTAAGAGTTATGCGTTATCCGTTATGCGTTATGCGTTATGCGTTATGCGTTATCCGTTATGCGTTATGCGCGATGCGTTATGCGTTATGCGTTATGGGCTATGCGTTATGGGCTATGCGTTAAGCGTTATGCGTTATGCGTTATGCGTTATGCGTTAAGCGTTATGCGTTATGCGTTATGCGTTATGCGTTATGCGATATGCGTTATGCGTTATGCGTTATGCGTTATGCGTTATGCGTTATGCGATATGCGTTATGCGTTATGCGTTATGCGTTATGCGTTATGCGTTATGCGTTATGCGCGATGCGTTATGCGTTATGCGTTATGGGCTATGCATTATGGGCTATGCGTTAAGCGTTATGCGTTATGCATTATGCGTTATGCGTTATGCGTTATGCGTTAAGCGTTATGCGTTATGCGTTATGCGTTATGCGTTATGCGATATGCGTTATGCGTTATGCGTTATGCGTTATGCGTTATGCGTTATGCGATATGCGTTATGCGTTATGCGTTATGCGTTATGCGTTATGCGTTATGCGTTATGCGTTATGCGTTATGCGTTATGCGTTATGCGTTATGCGTTATGCGTTATGCGTTATGCGTTATGCGTTATGCGTTATGCGTTATGCGTTATGCGTTATGCGTTATGCGTTATGCGTTATGCGTTATGCGTTATGCGTTATGCGTTATGCGTTATGCGTTATGCGTTATGCGTTATGCGTTATGCGTTATGCGTTATGCGTTATGCGTTATGCGTTATGCGTTATGCGTTATGCGTTATGCGTTATGCGTTATGTGTTAAGCGTTATGCGTTATGCGTTATGCGTTATGCGTTATGCGTTATGCGTTATGCGTTATGCGCTATGGGCTATGCGTTAAGAGTTATGCGTTATCCGTTATGCGTTATGCGTTATGCGTTATGCGTTATCCGTTATGCGTTATGCGCGATGCGTTATGCGTTATGCGTTATGGGCTATGCGTTATGGGCTATGCGTTAAGCGTTATGCGTTATGCATTATGCGTTATGCGTTATGCGTTATGCGTTAAGCGTTATGCGTTATGCGTTATGCGTTATGCGTTATGCGATATGCGTTATGCGTTATGCGTTATGCGTTATGCGTTATGCGTTATGCGTTATGCGTTATGCGTTATGCGTTATGCGTTACGCGTTATGCGTTATTCGTTATGCGTTATGCGTTACGCGTTATACGTTATCCGTTATGCGTTATGCGTTATGCGTTATGCGTTAAGCGTTATGCGTTATGCGTTATGCGATATGTGTTATGCGATATGCGTTATGCGTTATGCGTTATGCGTTATGCGTTATGCGTTATGCGTTATGCGTTATGCGTTATGCGTTATGCGTTATGCGTTATGCGTTATGCGTTATGCGTTATGCGTTATGCGTTATGCGTTATGCGTTATGCGTTATGCGTTATGCGTTACGCGTTATGCGTTATGCGTTATGCGTTATGCGTTATGCGTTATGCGTTATGCGTTATGCGTTATGCGTTATGCGTTATGCGTTATGCGTTATGCGTTATGCGTTATGCGTTATGCGTTATGCGTTATGCGTTATGCGTTATGCGTTATGCGTTATGCGTTATGCGTTATGCGTTATGCGTTATGCGTTATGCGTTATGCGTTATGCGTTATGCGTTATGCGTTATGCGTTATGCGTTATGCGTTATGCGTTATGCGTTATGCGTTATGCGTTATGCGTTATGCGTTATGCGTTATGCGTTATGCGTTATGCGTTATGCGTTATGCGTTATGCGTTATGCGTTATGCGTTATGCGTTATGCGTTATGGGCTATGCGTTAAGCGTTATGCGTTATGCATTATGCGTTATGCGTTATGCGTTATGCGTTATGCGTTAAGCGTTATGCGTTATGCGTTATGCGTTATGCGTTATGCGTTATGCGTTATGCGTTATGCGTTATGCGTTATGCGTTATGCGTTATGCGTTATCCGTTATGCGTTATGCGTTATGCGTTATGCGTTATGCGTTAAGCGTTATGCGTTATGCGTTATGCGATATGTGTTATGCGATATGCGTTATGCGTTATGCGTTATGCGTTATGCGTTATGCGTTATGCGTTATGCGTTATGCGTTATGCGTTATGCGTTATGCGTTATTCGTTATGCGTTATGCGTTATGCGTTATGCGTTATGCGTTATGCGTTATGCGTTATGCGTTATGCGTTATGCGTTATGCGTTATGCGTTATGCGTTATGCGTTATGCGTTATGCGTTATGCGTTATGCGTTATGCGTTATGCGTTATGCGTTATGCGTTATGCGTTATGCGTTATGCGTTATGCGTTATGCGTTATGCGTTATGCGTTATGCGTTATGCGTTATGCGTTATGCGTTATGCGTTATGCGTTATGCGTTATGCGTTATGCGTTATGCGTTATGCGTTATGCGTTATGCGTTATGCGTTATGCGTTATGCGTTATGCGTTATTTGTTATGCGTTATGCGTTACGCGTTATACGTTATGCGTTATGCGTGATGCGTTATGCGTTATGCGTTATGGGCTATGCGTTAAGCGTTATGCGTTATGCATTATGTGTTATGCGTTATGCGTTATGCGTTATGCGTTAAGCGTTATGCGTTATCCGTTATGCGTTATGCGTTATGCGTTATGCGTTATGCGTTATGCGTTATGCGTTATGCGTTATGCGTTATGCGTTATGCGTTATGCGTTATGCGTTATGCGTTATGCGTTATGCGTAATGCGTTATGCGTTATGCGTTATGCGATATGCGTTATGCGTTATGCGTTATGCGTTATGCGTTATGCGTTATGCGTTATGCGTTATGCGTTATGCGTTATGCGTTATGCGTTTTGCGTTATGCGTTATGCGTTATGCGTTATGCGTTATGCGTTATGCGTTATGCGTTATGCGTTATGCGTTATGCGTTATGCGTTATGCGTTATGCGTTATGCGTTATGCGTTATGCGTTATGCGTTATGCGTTATGCGTTATGCGTTATGCGTTATGCGTTATGCGTTATGCGTTATGCGTTATGCGTTATGCGTTATGCGTTATGCGTTATGCGTTATGCGTTATGCGTTATGCGTTATGCGTTATGTGTTAAGCGTTATGCGTTATGCGTTATGCGTTATGCGTTATGCGTTATGCGTTATGCGTTATGCGCTATGGGCTATGCGTTAAGAGTTATGCGTTATCCGTTATGCGTTATGCGTTATGCGTTATGCGTTATCCGTTATGCGTTATGCGCGATGCGTTATGCGTTATGCGTTATGGGCTATGCGTTATGGGCTATGCGTTAAGCGTTATGCGTTATGCATTATGCGTTATGCGTTATGCGTTATGCGTTAAGCGTTATGCGTTATGCGTTATGCGTTATGCGTTATGCGATATGCGTTATGCGTTATGCGTTATGCGTTATGCGTTATGCGTTATGCGTTATGCGTTATGCGTTATGCGTTATGCGTTACGCGTTATGCGTTATTCGTTATGCGTTATGCGTTACGCGTTATACGTTATCCGTTATGCGTTATGCGTTATGCGTTATGCGTTAAGCGTTATGCGTTATGCGTTATGCGATATGTGTTATGCGATATGCGTTATGCGTTATGCGTTATGCGTTATGCGTTATGCGTTATGCGTTATGCGTTATGCGTTATGCGTTATGCGTTATGCGTTATGCGTTATGCGTTATGCGTTATGCGTTATGCGTTATGCGTTATGCGTTATGCGTTATGCGTTATGCGTTATGCGTTATGCGTTATGCGTTATGCGTTATGCGTTATGCGTTATGCGTTATGCGTTATGCGTTATGCGTTATGCGTTATGCGTTATGCGTTATGCGTTATGCGTTATGCGTTATGCGTTATGCGTTATGCGTTATGCGTTATGCGTTATGCGTTATGCGTTATGCGTTATGCGTTATGCGTTATGCGTTATGCGTTATGCGTTATGCGTTATGCGTTATGCGTTATGCGTTATGCGTTATGCGTTATGCGTTATGCGTTATGCGTTATGCGTTATGCGTTATGCGTTATGCGTTATGCGTTATGCGTTATGCGTTATGCGTTATGCGTTATGCGTTATGCGTTATGCGTTATGCGTTATGCGTTATGCGTTATGCGTTATGCGTTATGCGTTATGGGCTATGCGTTAAGCGTTATGCGTTATGCATTATGCGTTATGCGTTATGCGTTATGCGTTATGCGTTAAGCGTTATGCGTTATGCGTTATGCGTTATGCGTTATGCGTTATGCGTTATGCGTTATGCGTTATGCGTTATGCGTTATCCGTTATGCGTTATGCGTTATGCGTTATGCGTTATGCGTTAAGCGTTATGCGTTATGCGTTATGCGATATGTGTTATGCGATATGCGTTATGCGTTATGCGTTATGCGTTATGCGTTATGCGTTATGCGTTATGCGTTATGCGTTATGCGTTATGCGTTATGCGTTATGCGTTATTCGTTATGCGTTATGCGTTATGCGTTATGCGTTATGCGTTATGCGTTATGCGTTATGCGTTATGCGTTATGCGTTATGCGTTATGCGTTATGCGTTATGCGTTATGCGTTATGCGTTATGCGTTATGCGTTATGCGTTATGCGTTATGCGTTATGCGTTATGCGTTATGCGTTATGCGTTATGCGTTATGCGTTATGCGTTATGCGTTATGCGTTATGCGTTATGCGTTATGCGTTATGCGTTATGCGTTATGCGTTATTTGTTATGCGTTATGCGTTACGCGTTATACGTTATGCGTTATGCGTGATGCGTTATGCGTTATGCGTTATGGGCTATGCGTTAAGCGTTATGCGTTATGCATTATGTGTTATGCGTTATGCGTTATGCGTTATGCGTTAAGCGTTATGCGTTATCCGTTATGCGTTATGCGTTATGCGTTATGCGTTATGCGTTATGCGTTATGCGTTATGCGTTATGCGTTATGCGTTATGCGTTATGCGTTATGCGTTATGCGTTATGCGTTATGCGTTATGCGTTATGCGTTATGCGTAATGCGTTATCCGTTATGCGTTATGCGATATGCGTTATGCGTTATGCGTTATGCGTTATGCGTTATGCGTTATGCGTTATGCGTTATGCGTTATGCGTTATGCGTTATGCGTTATGCGTTTTGCGTTATGCGTTATGCGTTATGCGTTATGCGTTATGCGTTATGCGTTATGCGTTATGCGTTATGCGTTATGCGTTATGCGTTATGCGTTATGCGTTATGCGTTATGCGTTATGCGTTATGCGTTATGCGTTATGCGTTATGCGTTATGCGTTATGCGTTATGCGTTATGCGTTATGCGTTATGCGTTATGCGTTATGCGTTATGCGTTATGCGTTATGCGTTATGCGTTATTTGTTATGCGTTATGCGTTACGCGTTATACGTTATGCGTTATGCGTGATGCGTTATGCGTTATGCGTTATGGGCTATGCGTTAAGCGTTATGCGTTATGCATTATGTGTTATGCGTTATGCGTTATGCGTTATGCGTTAAGCGTTATGCGTTATCCGTTATGCGTTATGCGTTATGCGTTATGCGTTATGCGTTATGCGTTATGCGTTATGCGTTATGCGTTATGCGTTATGCGTTATGCGTTATGCGTTATGCGTTATGCGTTATGCGTTATGCGTTATGCGTTATGCGTAATGCGTTATCCGTTATGCGTTATGCGATATGCGTTATGCGTTATGCGTTATGCGTTATGCGTTATGCGTTATGCGTTATGCGTTATGCGTTATGCGTTATGCGTTTTGCGTTATGCGTTATGCGTTATGCGTTATGCGTTATGCGTTATGCGTTATGCGTTATGCGTTATGCGTTATGCGTTATGCGTTATGCGTTATGCGTTATGCGTTATGCGTTATGCGTTATGCGTTATGCGTTATGCGTTATGCGTTATGCGTTATGCGTTATGCGTTATGCGTTATGCGTTATGCGTTATGCGTTATGCGTTATGCGTTATGCGTTATGCGTTATGCGTTATGCGTTATGCGTTATGCGTTATGCGTTATGCGTTACGCGTTATGCGTTATTCGTTATGCGTTATGCGTTATGCGTTACGTGTTATGTTCGCAGCTTCTCTTAATATATTTGAGAGGTTCTGCGTTGTAAATTTCAATGAACGACAGCTCGACACCTAATTTGCCTTAACGAACCTCTGGATTTATTCACTATATTTACAATATCTTACACTTGTATGAACTGGAAGTTCTGTCTCGGATCGAGTTAATCTTTTGCGGAAGACTGTATATCTTCAGAGAGAAATTGTATCTGCTCGCTGTCCCTGGGTCAGCTCGTTCCTCACCTCGGTGGTGAGATTGAAAAGTGGGGAAAATGGTACATTTTTTGGGGGAAAGAACATCCCATTCGTTGACTGACCCGAGGGAGGAGCCATTCCTATGCATCCCTATCGGCGGGGGAGGACATCCCCACCTCAAGCCAATCGCGGAAAGCAAATGTACAAACAAAGACGGTACTAGCAACGGACCCAGAGTCGCGTAACAACGAAAGGCCCAAGTGGCCAACACGTGCGTTTAATTTATGACCCCTGGTCTCACGCGGACGACGACCATCGACTTCGGGAACAATGCGTCTTTGAAAAACGTACTTTCCAAGGACTCGGCAGACAGAGTTATTTATCCGAAACTCTCAAGGAGTTGCGCTTAATGATGGTCCCGAAGACGATGGTCCAAGGGTGTGCAATTTGAGCCTCGAACCCTCATAAAAATAAGAAAGTGCTGGCCTCCTCGAGACCCTTGTAGAAGTGTCCCGAGGACTAACGGTATTTTACAGGGAATTTTCCATGCATGTCATAACATTACGCGTTATACGTTATGCGTTATGCGTGATGCGTGATGCGTTATGCGTTATGCGTTATGGGCTATGCGTTAAGCGTTATGCGTTATGCATTATGTGTTATGCGTTATGCGTTATGCGTTATGCGTTAAGCGTTATGCGTTATGCGTTATGCGTTATGCGTTATGCGTTATGCGTTATGCGTTATGCGTTATGCGTTATGCGTTATGCGTTATGCGTTATGCGTTATGCGTTATGCGTTATGCGTTAAGCGTTATGCGTTATGCGTTATGCGTTATGCGTTATGCGTTATGCGTTATGTGTTATGCGTTAAGCGTTATGCGTTATGCGATATGCGTTATGCGTTATGCGTTATCCGTTATGCGTTATGCGTTATGCGTTATGCGTTATGCGTTATGCGTTAAGCGTTATGCGTTATGCGTTATGCGATATGTGTTATGCGTTATGCGTTATGCGTTATGCGTTATGCGTTACGCGTTATACGTTATCCGTTATGCGTTATACGTTATGCGTTATGCGTTAAGCGTTATGCGTTATGCATTATGCGTTATGCGTTATGCGTTATGCGTTAAGCGTTATGCGTTATGCGTTATGCGTTATGCGTTATGCGTTATGCGTTATGCGTTATGCGTTATGCGTTATGCGTTATGCGTTATGCGTTATCCGTTATGCGTTATGCGTTATGCGTTATGCGTTAAGCGTTATGCGATATGTGTTATGCGATATGCGTTATGCGTTATGCGTTATGCGTTATGCGTTATGCGTTATGCGTTATGCGTTATGCGTTATGCGTTATGCGTTATGCGTTATGCGTTATGCGTTATGCGTTATGCGTTATGCGTTATGCGTTATGCGTTATGCGTTATGCGTTATGCGTTATGCGTTATGCGTTATGCGTTATGCGTTATGCGTTATGCGTTATGCGTTATGCGTTATGCGTTAAGCGTTATGCGTTATGCGTTATGCGTTATGCGTTATGCGTTATGCGTTATGCGTTATGTGTTATGCGTTAAGCGTTATGCGTTATGCGATATGCGTTATGCGTTATGCGTTATCCGTTATGCGTTATGCGTTATGCGTTATGCGTTATGCGTTATGCGTTAAGCGTTATGCGTTATGCGTTATGCGATATGTGTTATGCGTTATGCGTTATGCGTTATGCGTTATGCGTTACGCGTTATACGTTATCCGTTATGCGTTATACGTTATGCGTTATGCGTTAAGCGTTATGCGTTATGCATTATGCGTTATGCGTTATGCGTTATGCGTTAAGCGTTATGCGTTATGCGTTATGCGTTATGCGTTATGCGTTATGCGTTATGCGTTATGCGTTATGCGTTATGCGTTATGCGTTATGCGTTATCCGTTATGCGTTATGCGTTATGCGTTATGCGTTAAGCGTTATGCGATATGTGTTATGCGATATGCGTTATGCGTTATGCGTTATGCGTTATGCGTTATGCGTTATGCGTTATGCGTTATGCGTTATGCGTTATGCGTTATGCGTTATGCGTTATGCGTTATGCGTTATGCGTTATGCGTTATGCGTTATGCGTTATGCGTTATGCGTTATGCGTTATGCGTTATGCGTTATGCGTTATGCGTTATGCGTTATGCGTTATGCGTTATGCGTTATGCGTTATGCGTTATGCGTTATGCGTTATGCGTTATGCGTTATGCGTTATGCGTTATGCGTTATGCGTTATGCGTTATGCGTTATGCGTTATGCGTTATGCGTTATGCGTTATGCGTTATGCGTTATGCGTTATGCGTTATGCGTTATGCGTTATGCGTTATGCGTTATGCGTTATGCGTTATGCGTTATGCGTTATGCGTTATGCGTTATGCGTTATGCGTTATGCGTTATGCGTTATGCGTTATGCGTTATGCGTTATGCGTTATGCGTTATGCGTTATGCGTTATGCGTTATGCGTTATGCGTTATGCGTTATGCGTTATGCGTTATTTGTTATGCGTTATGCGTTACGCGTTATACGTTATGCGTTATGCGTTATGCGTGATGCGTTATGCGTTATGGGCTATGCGTTAAGCGTTATGCGTTATGCATTATGTGTTATGCGTTATGCGTTATGCGTTATGCGTTAAGCGTTATGCGTTATGCGTTATGCGTTATGCGTTATGCGTTATGCATTATGCGTTATGCGTTATGCGTTATGCGTTATGTGTTAAGCGTTATGCGTTATGCGTTATGCGTTATGCGTTATGCGTTATGCGTTATGCGTTATGCGCTATGGGCTATGCGTTAAGAGTTATGCGTTATCCGTTATGCGTTATGCGTTATGCGTTATGCGTTATGCGTTATCCGTTATGTGTTATGCGCGATGCGTTATGCGTTATGCGTTATGGGCTATGCGTTATGGGCTATGCGTTATGGGCTATGCGTTAAGCGTTATGCGTTATGCATTATGCGTTATGCGTTATGCGTTATGCGTTAAGCGTTATGCGTTATGCGTTATGCGTTATGCGTTATGCGATATGCGTTATGCGTTATGCGTTATACGTTATGCGTTATGCGTTATGCGTTATGCGTTATGCGTTATGCGTTATGCGTAATGCGTTATGCGTTATGCGTTATGCGTTATGCGTTATGCGTTATGCGTTATGCGTTATGCGTTATGCGTTATGCGTTATGCGTTATGCGTTATGCGTTATGCGTTATGCGTTATGCGTTATGCGTTATGCGTTATGCGTTATGCGTTATGCGTTATGCGTTATGCGTTATGCGTTATGCGTTATGCGTTATGCGTTATGCGTTATGCGTTATGCGTTATGCGTTATGCGTTATGCGTTATGCGTTATGCGTTATGCGTTATGCGTTATGCGTTATGCGTTATGCGTTATGCGTTATGCGTTATGCGTTATGCGTTATGCGTTATGCGTTATGCGTTATGCGTTATGCGTTATGCGTTATGCGTTACGCGTTACGCGTTATTCGTTATGCGTTATGCGTTACGCGTTATACGTTATGCGTTATGCGTGATGCGTTATGCGTTATGCGTTATGCGTTATGCGTTATGCGTTATGCGTTATGCGTTATGCGTTATGCGTTATGCGTTATGCGTTATGCGTTATGCGTTATGCGTTATGCGTTATGCGTTATGCGTTATGCGTTATGCGTTATGCGTTATGCGTTATGCGTTATGCGTTATCCGTTATGTGTTATGCGCGATGCGTTATGCGTTATGCGTTATGGGCTATGCGTTATGGGCTATGCGTTATGGGCTATGCGTTAAGCGTTATGCGTTATGCATTATGCGTTATGCGTTATGCGTTATGCGTTAAGCGTTATGCGTTATGCGTTATGCGTTATGCGTTATGCGATATGCGTTATGCGTTATGCGTTATACGTTATGCGTTATGCGTTATGCGTTATGCGTTATGCGTTATGCGTTATGCGTAATGCGTTATGCGTTATGCGTTATGCGTTATGCGTTATGCGTTATGCGTTATGCGTTATGCGTTATGCGTTATGCGTTATGCGTTATGCGTTATGCGTTATGCGTTATGCGTTATGCGTTATGCGTTATGCGTTATGCGTTATGCGTTATGCGTTATGCGTTATGCGTTATGCGTTATGCGTTATGCGTTATGCGTTATGCGTTATGCGTTATGCGTTATGCGTTATGCGTTATGCGTTATGCGTTATGCGTTATGCGTTATGCGTTATGCGTTATGCGTTATGCGTTATGCGTTATGCGTTATGCGTTATGCGTTATGCGTTATGCGTTATGCGTTACGCGTTACGCGTTATTCGTTATGCGTTATGCGTTACGCGTTATACGTTATGCGTTATGCGTGATGCGTTATGCGTTATGCGTTATGCGTTATGCGTTATGCGTTATGCGTTATGCGTTATGCGTTATGCGTTATGCGCTATGGGCTATGCGTTAAGCGTTATGCGTTATGCATTATGCGTTATGCGTTATGCGGTATGCGTTATGTGTTAAGCGTTATGCGTTATGCGTTATGCGTTATGCGTTATGCGTTATGCGTTATGCGTTATGCGTTATGCGTTATGCGTTATGCGTTATGCGTTATGCGTTATGCGTTATGCGTTATGCGTTATGCGTTATGCGTTATGCGTTATGCGTTATGCGTTATGCGTTATGCGTTATGCGTTATGCGTTATGCGTTATGCGTTATGCGTTATGCGTTATGCGTTATGCGTTATGCGTTATGCGTTATGCGTTATGCGTTATGCGTTATGCGTTATGCGTTATGCGTTATGCGTTATGCGTTATGCGTTATGCGTTATGCGTTATGCGTTATGCGTTATGCGTTATGCGTTATGCGTTATGCGTTATGCGTTATGCGTTATGCGTTATGCGTTATGCGTTATGCGTTATGCGTTATGCGTTATGCGTTATGCGTTATGCGTTATGCGTTATGCGTTATGCGTTATGCGTTATGCGTTATGCGTTATGCGTTATGCGTTATGCGTTATGCGTTATGCGTTATGCGTTATGCGTTATGCGTTATGCGTTATGCGTTATGCGTTATGCGTTATGCGTTATGCGTTATCCGTTATGCGTTATGACTTTTTCATTGAACGTTATGC
Source organism: Lasioglossum baleicum (assembly GCF_051020765.1). Lineage (NCBI taxonomy): Eukaryota > Metazoa > Arthropoda > Insecta > Hymenoptera > Halictidae > Lasioglossum > Lasioglossum baleicum. Next base: position 30,251 of record NW_027469484.1, on the reverse strand, counting down.
GTTATGTGTTATGCGTTATGCGTTATGCGTTATGCGTTATGCGTTATGCGTATGCGTTATGCGTTATGCGTTATGCGTTATGCGTTATGCGTTATGCGTTATGCGTTATGCGTTATGCGTTAAGCGTTATGCGTTATGCGTTATGCGTTATGCGTTATGCGTTATGCGTTATGTGTTATGCGTTAAGCGTTATGCGTTAAGCGTTATGCGTTATGCGATATGCGTTATGCGTTATGCGTTATCCGTTATGCGTTATGCGTTATGCGTTAAGCGTTATGCGTTATGCGTTATGCGTTATGCGATATGTGTTATGCGTTATGCGTTATGCGTTACGCGTTATACGTTATCCGTTATGCGTTATACGTTATGCGTTATGCGTTATCCGTTATGCGTTATCCGTTATGCGTTATGCGTTATGCGTTCTGCGTTCTGCGTTATGCGTTATGCGTTATGCGTTATGCGTTATGCGTTATGCGTTATGCGTTATGCGTTATGCGTTATGCGTTATGCGTTATGCGTTATGCGTTATGCGTTATGCGTTATGCGTTATGCGTTATGCGTTATGCGTTATGCATTATGCGTTACGCGTTATGCGTTATTCGTTATGCGTTATGCGTTACGCGTTATACGTTATGCGTTATGCGTGATGCGTTATGCGTTATGCGTTATGGGCTATGCGTTAAGCGTTATGCGTTATGCATTATGTGTTATGCGTTATGCGTTATGCGTTATGCGTTAAGCGTTATGCGTTATGCGTTATGCGTTATGCGTTATGCGTTATGCGTTATGCGTTATGCGTTATGCGTTATGCGTTATGCGTTATGCGTTATGCGTTATGCGTTATGCGTTATGCGTTATGCGTTATGCGTTATGCGTTATGCGTTATGCGTTATGCGTTAAGCGTTATGCGTTATGCGTTATGCGTTATGCGTTATGCGTTATGTGTTATGCGTTAAGCGTTATGCGTTATGCGATATGCGTTATGCGTTATGCGTTATCCGTTATGCGTTATGCGTTATGCGTTATGCGTTAAGCGTTATGCGTTATGCGTTATGCGATATGTGTTATGCGTTATGCGTTATGCGTTATGCGTTATGCGTTACGCGTTATACGTTATCCGTTATGCGTTATACGTTATGCGTTATGCGTTAAGCGTTATGCGTTATGCATTATGCGTTATGCGTTATGCGTTATGCGTTATGCGTTAAGCGTTATGCGTTATGCGTTATGCGTTATGCGTTATGCGTTATGCGTTATGCGTTATGCGTTATGCGTTATCCGTTATGCGTTATGCGTTATGCGTTATGCGTTAAGCGTTATGCGTTATGCGTTATGCGATATGGGTTATGCGATATGCGTTATGCGTTATGCGTTATGCGTTATGCGTTATGCGTTATGCGTTATGCGTTATGCGTTATGCGTTATGCGTTATGCGTTATGCGTTATGCGTTATGCGTTATGCGTTATGCGTTATGCGTTATGCGTTATGCGTTATGCGTTATGCGTTATGCGTTATGCGTTATGCGTTATGCGTTATGCGTTATGCGTTATGCGTTATGCGTTATGCGTTATGCGTTATGCGTTATGCGTTATGCGTTATGCGTTATGCGTTATGCGTTATGCGTTATGCGTTATGCGTTATGCGTTATGCGTTATGCGTTATGCGTTATGCGTTATGCGTTATGCGTTATGCGTTATGCGTTATGCGTTATGCGTTATGCGTTATGCGTTATGCGTTATGCGTTATGCGTTATGCGTTATGCGTTATGCGTTATGCGTTATGCGTTATGCGTTATGCGTTATGCGTTATGCGTTATGCGTTATGCGTTATGCGTTATGCGTTATGCGTTATGCGTTATACGTTATGCGTTATGCGTGATGCGTTATGCGTTATGCGTTATGGGCTATGCGTTAAGCGTTATGCGTTATGCATTATGTGTTATGCGTTATGCGTTATGCGTTATGCGTTAAGCGTTATGCGTTATGCGTTATGCGTTATGCGTTATGCGTTATGCGTTATGCATTATGCGTTATGCGTTATGCGTTATGTGTTAAGCGTTATGCGTTATGCGTTATGCGTTATGCGTTATGCGTTATGCGTTATGCGTTATGCGTTATGCGTTATGCGTTATGCGTTATGCGTTATGCGTTATGCGTTACGCGTTATGCGTTATTCGTTATGCGTTATGCGTTACGCGTTATACGTTATGCGTTATGCGTGATGCGTTATGCGTTATGCGTTATGCGTTATGCGTTATGCGTTATGCGTTATGCGTTATGCGTTATGCGTTATGCGTTATGCGCTATGGGCTATGCGTTAAGCGTTATGCGTTATGCATTATGCGTTATGCGTTATGCGGTATGCGTTATGTGTTAAGCGTTATGCGTTATGCGTTATGCGTTATGCGTTATGCGTTATGCGTTATGCGTTATGCGCTATGGGCTATGCGTTAAGCGTTATGCGTTATCCGTTATGCGTTATGCGTTATGCGTTATGCGTTATCCGTTATGCGTTATGCGCGATGCGTTATGCGTTATGCGTTATGCGTTATGCGTTATGCGTTATGCGTTATGCGTTATGCGTTATGCGTTATGCGTTATGCGTTATGCGTTATGCGTTATGCGTTATGCGTTATGCGTTATGCGTTATGCGTTATGCGTTATGCGTTATGCGGTATTTGTTATGCGTTATGCGTTACGCGTTATACGTTATGCGTTATGCGTGATGCGTTATGCGTTATGCGTTATGGGCTATGCGTTAAGCGTTATGCGTTATGCATTATGTGTTATGCGTTATGCGTTATGCGTTATGCGTTAAGCGTTATGCGTTATGCGTTATGCGTTATGCGTTATGCGTTATGCGTTATGCATTATGCGTTATGCGTTATGCGTTATGTGTTAAGCGTTATGCGTTATGCGTTATGCGTTATGCGTTATGCGTTATGCGTTATGCGTTATGCGTTATGCGTTATGCGTTATGCGTTATGCGTTATGCGTTATGCGTTATGCGTTATGCGTTATGCGTTACGCGTTATGCGTTATTCGTTATGCGTTATGCGTTACGCGTTATACGTTATGCGTTATGCGTGATGCGTTATGCGTTATGCGTTATGCGTTATGCGTTATGCGTTATGCGTTATGCGTTATGCGTTATGCGTTATGCGTTATGCGTTATGCGTTATGCGCTATGGGCTATGCGTTAAGCGTTATGCGTTATGCATTATGCGTTATGCGTTATGCGGTATGCGTTATGTGTTAAGCGTTATGCGTTATGCGTTATGCGTTATGCGTTATGCGTTATGCGTTATGCGTTATGCGCTATGGGCTATGCGTTAAGCGTTATGCGTTATCCGTTATGCGTTATGCGTTATGCGTTATGCGTTATCCGTTATGCGTTATGCGCGATGCGTTATGCGTTATGCGTTATGGGCTATGCGTTATGGGCTATGCGTTAAGCGTTATGCGTTATGCATTATGCGTTATGCGTTATGCGTTATGCGTTAAGCGTTATGCGTTATGCGTTATGCGTTATGCGTTATGCGTTATGCGTTATGCGTTATGCGTTATGCGTTATGCGTTATGCGTTATGCGTTATGCGTTATGCGTTATGCGTTATGCGTTATGCGTTATGCGTTATGCGTTATGCGTTATGCGTTATGCGTTATGCGTTATGCGTTATGCGTTATGCGTTACGCGTTATACGTTATCCGTTATGCGTTATACGTTATGCGTTATGCGTTAAGCGTTATGCGTTATGCATTATGCGTTATGCGTTATGCGTTATGCGTTATGCGTTAAGCGTTATGCGTTATGCGTTATGCGTTATGCGTTATGCGTTATGCGTTATGCGTTATGCGTTATGCGTTATGCGTTATCCGTTATGCGTTATGCGTTATGCGTTATGCGTTAAGCGTTATGCGTTATGCGTTATGCGATATGTGTTATGCGATATGCGTTATGCGTTATGCGTTATGCGTTATGCGTTATGCGTTATGCGTTATGCGTTATGCGTTATGCGTTATGCGTTATGCGTTATGCGTTATGCGTTATGCGATATGCGTTATGCGTTATGCGTTATGCGTTATGCGTTATGCGTTATGCGTTATGCGTTATGCGTTATGCGTTATGCGTTATGCGTTATGCGTTATGCGTTATGCGTTATGCGTTATGCGTTATGCGTTATGCGTTATGCGTTATGCGTTATGCGTTATGCGTTATGCGTTATGCGTTATGCGTTATGCGTTATGCGTTATGCGTTATGCGTTATGCGTTATGCGTTATGCGTTATGGGTTATGCGTTATGCGTTATGCGTTATGCGTTATGCGTTATGCGTTATGCGTTATGTGTTATGCGTTAAGCGTTATGCGTTATGCGATATGCGTTATGCGTTATGCGTTATGCGTTATGCGTTATGCGTTATGCGTTATGCGTTATGCGTTATGCGTTATGCGTTATGCGTTATGCGTTATGCGTTAAGCGTTATGCGTTATGCGTTATGCGTTATGCGTTATGCGTTATGCGTTATGTGTTATGCGTTAAGCGTTATGCGTTATGCGATATGCGTTATGCGTTATGCGTTATCCGTTATGCGTTATGCGTTATGCGTTATGCGTTAAGCGTTATGCGTTATGCGTTATGCGATATGTGTTATGCGTTATGCGTTATGCGTTATGCGTTATGCGTTACGCGTTATACGTTATCCGTTATGCGTTATACGTTATGCGTTATGCGTTAAGCGTTATGCGTTATGTATTATGCGTTATGCGTTATGCGTTATGCGTTAAGCGTTATGCGTTATGCGTTATGCGTTATGCGTTATGCGTTATGCGTTATGCGTTATGCGTTATGCGTTATCCGTTATGCGTTATGCGTTATGCGTTATGCGTTAAGCGTTATGCGTTATGCGTTATGCGTTATGCGCTATGGGCTATGCGTTAAGCGTTATGCGTTATGCATTATGCGTTATGCGTTATGCGGTATGCGTTATGTGTTAAGCGTTATGCGTTATGCGTTATGCGTTATGCGTTATGCGTTATGCGTTATGCGTTATGCGCTATGGGCTATGCGTTAAGCGTTATGCGTTATCCGTTATGCGTTATGCGTTATGCGTTATGCGTTATCCGTTATGCGTTATGCGCGATGCGTTATGCGTTATGCGTTATGGGCTATGCGTTATGGGCTATGCGTTAAGCGTTATGCGTTATGCATTATGCGTTATGCGTTATGCGTTATGCGTTAAGCGTTATGCGTTATGCGTTATGCGTTATGCGTTATGCGTTATGCGTTATGCGTTATGCGTTATGCGTTATGCGTTATGCGTTATGCGTTATGCGTTATGCGTTATGCGTTATGCGTTATGCGTTATGCGTTATGCGTTATGCGTTATGCGTTATGCGTTATGCGTTATGCGTTATGCGTTATGCGTTATGCGTTATGCGTTATGCGTTATGCGTTATGCGTTATGCGTTATGCGTTATGCGTTATGCGTTATGCGTTATGCGTTATGCGTTATGCGTTATGCGTTATGCGTTATGCGTTATGCGTTATGCGTTATGCGTTATGCGTTATGCGTTATGCGTTATGCGTTATGCGTTATGCGTTATGCGTTATGCGTTATGCGTTATGCGTTATGCGTTATGCGTTATGCGTTATGCGTTATGCGTTATGCGTTATGCGTTATGCGTTATGCGTTATGCGTTATGCGTTATGCGTTATGCGTTATGCGTTATGCGTTATGCGTTATGCGTTATGCGTTATGCGTTATGCGTTATGCGTTATGCGTTATGCGTTATGCGTTATGCGTTATGCGCTATGGGCTATGCGTTAAGCGTTATGCGTTATGCATTATGCGTTATGCGTTATGCGGTATGCGTTATGTGTTAAGCGTTATGCGTTATGCGTTATGCGTTAAGCGTTATGCGTTATGCGTTATGCGTTATGCGTTATGCGTTATGCATTATGCGTTATGCGTTATGCGTTATGCGTTATGTGTTAAGCGTTATGCGTTATGCGTTATGCGTTATGCGTTATGCGTTATGCGTTATGCGTTATGCGTTATGCGTTATGCGGTATTTGTTATGCGTTATGCGTTACGCGTTATACGTTATGCGTTATGCGTGATGCGTTATGCGTTATGCGTTATGGGCTATGCGTTAAGCGTTATGCGTTATGCATTATGTGTTATGCGTTATGCGTTATGCGTTATGCGTTAAGCGTTATGCGTTATGCGTTATGCGTTATGCGTTATGCGTTATGCATTATGCGTTATGCGTTATGCGTTATGCGTTATGTGTTAAGCGTTATGCGTTATGCGTTATGCGTTATGCGTTATGCGTTATGCGTTATGCGTTATGCGTTATGCGTTATGCGTTATGCGTTATGCGTTATGCGTTATGCGTTATGCGTTATGCGTTACGCGTTATGCGTTATTCGTTATGCGTTATGCGTTACGCGTTATACGTTATGCGTTATGCGTGATGCGTTATGCGTTATGCGTTATGCGTTATGCGTTATGCGTTATGCGTTATGCGTTATGCGTTATGCGTTATGCGCTATGGGCTATGCGTTAAGCGTTATGCGTTATGCATTATGCGTTATGCGTTATGCGGTATGCGTTATGTGTTAAGCGTTATGCGTTATGCGTTATGCGTTATGCGTTATGCGTTATGCGTTATGCGTTATGCGTTATGCGTTATGCGCTATGGGCTATGCGTTAAGCGTTATGCGTTATCCGTTATGCGTTATGCGTTATGCGTTATGCGTTATCCGTTATGCGTTATGCGCGATGCGTTATGCGTTATGCGTTATGGGCTATGCGTTATGGGCTATGCGTTAAGCGTTATGCGTTATGCATTATGCGTTATGCGTTATGCGTTATGCGTTAAGCGTTATGCGTTATGCGTTATGCGTTATGCGTTATGCGTTATGCGTTATGCGTTATGCGTTATGCGTTATGCGTTATGCGTTATGCGTTATGCGTTATGCGTTATGCGTTATGCGTTATGCGTTATGCGTTATGCGTTATGCGTTATGCGTTATGCGTTATGCGTTATGCGTTATGCGGTATTTGTTATGCGTTATGCGTTACGCGTTATACGTTATGCGTTATGCGTGATGCGTTATGCGTTATGCGTTATGGGCTATGCGTTAAGCGTTATGCGTTATGCATTATGTGTTATGCGTTATGCGTTATGCGTTATGCGTTAAGCGTTATGCGTTATGCGTTATGCGTTATGCGTTATGCGTTATGCATTATGCGTTATGCGTTATGCGTTATGCGTTATGTGTTAAGCGTTATGCGTTATGCGTTATGCGTTATGCGTTATGCGTTATGCGTTATGCGTTATGCGTTATGCGTTATGCGTTATGCGTTATGCGTTATGCGTTATGCGTTATGCGTTATGCGTTATGCGTTATGCGTTACGCGTTATGCGTTATTCGTTATGCGTTATGCGTTACGCGTTATACGTTATGCGTTATGCGTGATGCGTTATGCGTTATGCGTTATGCGTTATGCGTTATGCGTTATGCGTTATGCGTTATGCGTTATGCGTTATGCGCTATGGGCTATGCGTTAAGCGTTATGCGTTATGCATTATGCGTTATGCGTTATGCGGTATGCGTTATGTGTTAAGCGTTATGCGTTATGCGTTATGCGTTATGCGTTATGCGTTATGCGTTATGCGCTATGGGCTATGCGTTAAGCGTTATGCGTTATCCGTTATGCGTTATGCGTTATGCGTTATGCGTTATCCGTTATGCGTTATGCGCGATGCGTTATGCGTTATGCGTTATGGGCTATGCGTTATGGGCTATGCGTTAAGCGTTATGCGTTATGCGTTATGCGTTATGCGTTAAGCGTTATGCGTTATGCGTTATGCGTTATGCGTTATGCGTTATGCGTTATGCGTTATGCGTTATGCGTTATGCGTTATGCGTTATGCGTTATGCGTTATGCGTTATGCGTTATGCGTTATGCGTTATGCGTTAAGCGTTATGCGTTATGCGTTATGCGATATGTGTTATGCGATATGCGTTATGCGTTATGCGTTATGCGTTATGCGTTATGCGTTATGCGTTATGCGTTATGCGTTATGCGTTATGCGTTATGCGTTATGCGTTATGCGTTATGCGTTATGCGTTATGCGTTATGCGTTATGCGTTATGCGTTATGCGTTATGCGTTATGCGTTATGCGTTATGCGTTATGCGTTATGCGTTATGCGTTATGCGTTATGTGTTATGCGTTAAGCGTTATGCGTTATGCGATATGCGTTATGCGTTATGCGTTATCCGTTATGCGTTATGCGTTATGCGTTATGCGTTAAGCGTTATGCGTTATGCGTTATGCGATATGTGTTATGCGTTATGCGTTATGCGTTATGCGTTATGCGTTATTCGTTATGCGTTATGCGTTATGCGTTATGCGTTATGCGTTATGCGTTATGCGTTATGCGTTATGCGTTATGCGTTATGCGTTATGCGTTATGCGTTATGCGTTATGCGTTATGCGTTATGCGTTATGCGTTATGCGTTATGCGTTATGCGTTATGCGTTATGCGTTATGCGTTATGCGTTATGCGTTATGCGTTATGCGCTATGGGCTATGCGTTAAGCGTTATGCGTTATCCGTTATGCGTTATGCGTTATGCGTTATGCGTTATCCGTTATGCGTTATGCGCGATGCGTTATGCGTTATGCGTTATGGGCTATGCGTTATGGGCTATGCGTTAAGCGTTATGCGTTATGCATTATGCGTTATGCGTTATGCGTTATGCGTTAAGCGTTATGCGTTATGCGTTATGCGTTATGCGTTATGCGTTATGCGTTATGCGTTATGCGTTATGCGTTATGCGTTATGCGTTATGCGTTATGCGTTATGCGTTATGCGTTATGCGTTATGCGTTATGCGTTATGCGTTATGCGTTATGCGTTATGCGTTATGCGTTATGCGTTATGCGTTATGCGTTATGCGTTATGCGTTATGCGTTATGCGTTATGCGTTATGCGTTATGCGTTATGCGTTATGCGTTATGCGTTATGCGTTATGCGTTATGCGTTATGCGTTATGCGTTATGCGTTATGCGTTATGCGTTATGCGTTATGCGTTATGCGTTATGCGTTATGCGTTATGCGTTATGCGTTATGCGTTATGCGTTATGCGTTATGCGTTATGCGTTATGCGTTATGCGTTATGCGTTATGCGTTATGCGTTATGCGTTATGCGTTATGCGTTATGCGTTATGCGTTATGCGTTATGCGTTATGCGTTATGCGTTATGCGTTATGCGTTATGCGTTATGCGTTATGCGTTATGCGTTATGCGCTATGGGCTATGCGTTAAGCGTTATGCGTTATGCATTATGCGTTATGCGTTATGCGGTATGCGTTATGTGTTAAGCGTTATGCGTTATGCGTTATGCGTTAAGCGTTATGCGTTATGCGTTATGCGTTATGCGTTATGCGTTATGCGTTATGCATTATGCGTTATGCGTTATGCGTTATGCGTTATGTGTTAAGCGTTATGCGTTATGCGTTATGCGTTATGCGTTATGCGTTATGCGTTATGCGTTATGCGTTATGCGTTATGCGTTATGCGTTATGCGGTATTTGTTATGCGTTATGCGTTACGCGTTATACGTTATGCGTTATGCGTGATGCGTTATGCGTTATGCGTTATGGGCTATGCGTTAAGCGTTATGCGTTATGCATTATGTGTTATGCGTTATGCGTTATGCGTTATGCGTTAAGCGTTATGCGTTATGCGTTATGCGTTATGCGTTATGCGTTATGCATTATGCGTTATGCGTTATGCGTTATGCGTTATGTGTTAAGCGTTATGCGTTATGCGTTATGCGTTATGCGTTATGCGTTATGCGTTATGCGTTATGCGTTATGCGTTATGCGTTATGCGTTATGCGTTATGCGTTATGCGTTATGCGTTACGCGTTATGCGTTATTCGTTATGCGTTATGCGTTACGCGTTATACGTTATGCGTTATGCGTGATGCGTTATGCGTTATGCGTTATGCGTTATGCGTTATGCGTTATGCGTTATGCGTTATGCGTTATGCGTTATGCGTTATGCGTTATGCGCTATGGGCTATGCGTTAAGCGTTATGCGTTATGCATTATGCGTTATGCGTTATGCGGTATGCGTTATGTGTTAAGCGTTATGCGTTATGCGTTATGCGTTATGCGTTATGCGTTATGCGTTATGCGTTATGCGCTATGGGCTATGCGTTAAGCGTTATGCGTTATCCGTTATGCGTTATGCGTTATGCGTTATGCGTTATCCGTTATGCGTTATGCGCGATGCGTTATGCGTTATGCGTTATGGGCTATGCGTTATGGGCTATGCGTTAAGCGTTATGCGTTATGCATTATGCGTTATGCGTTATGCGTTATGCGTTAAGCGTTATGCGTTATGCGTTATGCGTTATGCGTTATGCGTTATGCGTTATGCGTTATGCGTTATGCGTTATGCGTTATGCGTTATGCGTTATGCGTTATGCGTTATGCGTTATGCGTTATGCGTTATGCGTTATGCGTTATGCGTTATGCGTTATGCGTTATGCGTTATGCGTTATGCGTTATGCGTTATGCGTTATGCGTTATGCGTTATGCGTTATGCGTTATGCGTTATGCGTTATGCGTTATGCGTTATGCGTTATGCGTTATGCGTTATGCGTTATGCGTTATCCGTTATGCGTTATGCGCGATGCGTTATGCGTTATGCGTTATGGGCTATGCGTTATGGGCTATGCGTTAAGCGTTATGCGTTATGCATTATGCGTTATGCGTTATGCGTTATGCGTTAAGCGTTATGCGTTATGCGTTATGCGTTATGCGTTATGCGTTATGCGTTATGCGTTATGCGTTATGCGTTATGCGTTATGCGTTATGCGTTATGCGTTATGCGTTATGCGTTATGCGTTATGCGTTATGCGTTATGCGTTATGCGTTATGCGTTATGCGTTATGCGTTATGCGTTATGCGTTATGCGTTATGCGTTATGCGTTATGCGTTATGCGTTATGCGTTATGCGTTATGCGTTATGCGCTATGGGCTATGCGTTAAGCGTTATGCGTTATGCATTATGCGTTATGCGTTATGCGGTATGCGTTATGTGTTAAGCGTTATGCGTTATGCGTTATGCGTTATGCGTTATGCGTTATGCGTTATGCGTTATGCGTTATGCGTTATGCGTTATGCGTTATGCGTTATGCGTTATGCGTTATGCGTTATGCGTTATGCGTTATGCGTTATGCGTTATGCGTTATGCGTTATGCGTTATGCGTTATGCGTTATGCGTTATGCGTTATGCGTTATGCGTTATGCGTTATGCGTTATGCGTTATGCGTTATGCGTTATGCGTTATGCGTTATGCGTTATGCGTTATGCGTTATGCGTTATGCGTTATGCGTTATGCGTTATGCGTTATGCGTTATGCGTTATGCGTTATGCGTTATGCGTTATGCGTTATGCGTTATGCGTTATGCGTTATGCGTTATGCGTTATGCGTTATGCGTTATGCGTTATGCGTTATGCGTTATGCGTTATGCGTTATGCGTTATGCGTTATGCGTTATGCGTTATGCGTTATGCGTTATGCGTTATGCGTTATGCGTTATGCGTTATGCGTTATGCGTTATGCGTTATCCGTTATGCGTTATGCGTTATGCGTTATGCGTTAAGCGTTATGCGTTATGCGTTATGCGATATGTGTTATGCGTTATGCGTTATGCGTTACGCGTTATACGTTATCCGTTATGCGTTATACGTTATGCGTTATGCGTTATCCGTTATGCGTTATCCGTTATGCGTTATGCGTTATGCGTTCTGCGTTCTGCGTTATGCGTTATGCGTTATGCGTTATGCGTTATGCGTTATGCGTTATGCGTTATGCGTTATGCGTTATGCGTTATGCGTTATGCGTTATGCGTTATGCGTTATGCGTTATGCGTTATGCGTTATGCGTTACGCGTTATGCGTTATTCGTTATGCGTTATGCGTTACGCGTTATACGTTATGCGTTATGCGTTATGCGTTATGCGTTATGCGTTATGCGTTATGCGTTATGCGTTATGCGTTATGCGTTATGCGTTATGCGTTATGCGTTATGCGTTATGCGTTATGCGTTATGCGTTATGCGTTATGCGTTATGCGTTATGCGTTATGCGTTATGCGTTATGCGTTATGCGTTATGCGTTATGCGTTATGCGTTATGCGTTATGCGTTATGCGTTATGCGTTATGCGTTATGCGTTATGCGTTATGCGTTATGCGTTATGCGTTATGCGTTATGCGTTATGCGTTATGCGTTATGCGTTATGCGTTATGCGTTATGCGTTATGCGTTATGCGTTATGCGTTATGCGTTATGCGTTATGCGTTATGCGTTATGCGTTATGCGTTATGTGTTAAGCGTTATGCGTTATGCGTTATGCGTTATGCGTTATGCGTTATGCGTTATGCGTTATGCGTTATGCGTTATGCGTTATGCGTTATGCGGTATTTGTTATGCGTTATGCGTTACGCGTTATACGTTATGCGTTATGCGTGATGCGTTATGCGTTATGCGTTATGGGCTATGCGTTAAGCGTTATGCGTTATGCATTATGTGTTATGCGTTATGCGTTATGCGTTATGCGTTAAGCGTTATGCGTTATGCGTTATGCGTTATGCGTTATGCGTTATGCATTATGCGTTATGCGTTATGCGTTATGCGTTATGTGTTAAGCGTTATGCGTTATGCGTTATGCGTTATGCGTTATGCGTTATGCGTTATGCGTTATGCGTTATGCGTTATGCGTTATGCGTTATGCGTTATGCGTTATGCGTTATGCGTTATGCGTTACGCGTTATGCGTTATTCGTTATGCGTTATGCGTTACGCGTTATACGTTATGCGTTATGCGTGATGCGTTATGCGTTATGCGTTATGCGTTATGCGTTATGCGTTATGCGTTATGCGTTATGCGTTATGCGTTATGCGTTATGCGTTATGCGCTATGGGCTATGCGTTAAGCGTTATGCGTTATGCATTATGCGTTATGCGTTATGCGGTATGCGTTATGTGTTAAGCGTTATGCGTTATGCGTTATGCGTTATGCGTTATGCGTTATGCGTTATGCGTTATGCGCTATGGGCTATGCGTTAAGCGTTATGCGTTATCCGTTATGCGTTATGCGTTATGCGTTATGCGTTATCCGTTATGCGTTATGCGCGATGCGTTATGCGTTATGCGTTATGGGCTATGCGTTATGGGCTATGCGTTAAGCGTTATGCGTTATGCATTATGCGTTATGCGTTATGCGTTATGCGTTAAGCGTTATGCGTTATGCGTTATGCGTTATGCGTTATGCGTTATGCGTTATGCGTTATGCGTTATGCGTTATGCGTTATGCGTTATGCGTTATGCGTTATGCGTTATGCGTTATGCGTTATGCGTTATGCGTTATGCGTTATGCGTTATGCGTTATGCGTTATGCGTTATGCGTTATGCGTTATGCGTTATGCGTTATGCGTTATGCGTTATGCGTTATGCGTTATGCGTTATGCGTTATGCGTTATGCGTTATGCGTTATCCGTTATGCGTTATGCGCGATGCGTTATGCGTTATGCGTTATGGGCTATGCGTTATGGGCTATGCGTTAAGCGTTATGCGTTATGCATTATGCGTTATGCGTTATGCGTTATGCGTTAAGCGTTATGCGTTATGCGTTATGCGTTATGCGTTATGCGTTATGCGTTATGCGTTATGCGTTATGCGTTATGCGTTATGCGTTATGCGTTATGCGTTATGCGTTATGCGTTATGCGTTATGCGTTATGCGTTATGCGTTATGCGTTATGCGTTATGCGTTATGCGTTATGCGTTATGCGTTATGCGTTATGCGTTATGCGTTATGCGTTATGCGTTATGCGTTATGCGTTATGCGTTATGCGTTATGCGTTATGCGTTATGCGTTATGCGCTATGGGCTATGCGTTAAGCGTTATGCGTTATGCATTATGCGTTATGCGTTATGCGGTATGCGTTATGTGTTAAGCGTTATGCGTTATGCGTTATGCGTTAAGCGTTATGCGTTATGCGTTATGCGTTATGCGTTATGCGTTATGCGTTATGCATTATGCGTTATGCGTTATGCGTTATGCGTTATGTGTTAAGCGTTATGCGTTATGCGTTATGCGTTATGCGTTATGCGTTATGCGTTATGCGTTATGCGTTATGCGTTATGCGTTATGCGTTATGCGGTATTTGTTATGCGTTATGCGTTACGCGTTATACGTTATGCGTTATGCGTGATGCGTTATGCGTTATGCGTTATGGGCTATGCGTTAAGCGTTATGCGTTATGCATTATGTGTTATGCGTTATGCGTTATGCGTTATGCGTTAAGCGTTATGCGTTATGCGTTATGCGTTATGCGTTATGCGTTATGCATTATGCGTTATGCGTTATGCGTTATGCGTTATGTGTTAAGCGTTATGCGTTATGCGTTATGCGTTATGCGTTATGCGTTATGCGTTATGCGTTATGCGTTATGCGTTATGCGTTATGCGTTATGCGTTATGCGTTATGCGTTATGCGTTACGCGTTATGCGTTATTCGTTATGCGTTATGCGTTACGCGTTATACGTTATGCGTTATGCGTGATGCGTTATGCGTTATGCGTTATGCGTTATGCGTTATGCGTTATGCGTTATGCGTTATGCGTTATGCGTTATGCGTTATGCGTTATGCGCTATGGGCTATGCGTTAAGCGTTATGCGTTATGCATTATGCGTTATGCGTTATGCGGTATGCGTTATGTGTTAAGCGTTATGCGTTATGCGTTATGCGTTATGCGTTATGCGTTATGCGTTATGCGTTATGCGCTATGGGCTATGCGTTAAGCGTTATGCGTTATCCGTTATGCGTTATGCGTTATGCGTTATGCGTTATCCGTTATGCGTTATGCGCGATGCGTTATGCGTTATGCGTTATGGGCTATGCGTTATGGGCTATGCGTTAAGCGTTATGCGTTATGCATTATGCGTTATGCGTTATGCGTTATGCGTTAAGCGTTATGCGTTATGCGTTATGCGTTATGCGTTATGCGTTATGCGTTATGCGTTATGCGTTATGCGTTATGCGTTATGCGTTATGCGTTATGCGTTATGCGTTATGCGTTATGCGTTATGCGTTATGCGTTATGCGTTATGCGTTATGCGTTATGCGTTATGCGTTATGCGTTATGCGTTATGCGTTATGCGTTATGCGTTATGCGTTATGCGTTATGCGTTATGCGTTATGCGTTATGCGTTATGCGTTATCCGTTATGCGTTATGCGCGATGCGTTATGCGTTATGCGTTATGGGCTATGCGTTATGGGCTATGCGTTAAGCGTTATGCGTTATGCATTATGCGTTATGCGTTATGCGTTATGCGTTAAGCGTTATGCGTTATGCGTTATGCGTTATGCGTTATGCGTTATGCGTTATGCGTTATGCGTTATGCGTTATGCGTTATGCGTTATGCGTTATGCGTTATGCGTTATGCGTTATGCGTTATGCGTTATGCGTTATGCGTTATGCGTTATGCGTTATGCGTTATGCGTTATGCGTTATGCGTTATGCGTTATGCGTTATGCGTTATGCGTTATGCGTTATGCGTTATGCGTTATGCGCTATGGGCTATGCGTTAAGCGTTATGCGTTATGCATTATGCGTTATGCGTTATGCGGTATGCGTTATGTGTTAAGCGTTATGCGTTATGCGTTATGCGTTATGCGTTATGCGTTATGCGTTATGCGTTATGCGTTATGCGTTATGCGTTATGCGTTATGCGTTATGCGTTATGCGTTATGCGTTATGCGTTATGCGTTATGCGTTATGCGTTATGCGTTATGCGTTATGCGTTATGCGTTATGCGTTATGCGTTATGCGTTATGCGTTATGCGTTATGCGCTATGGGCTATGCGTTAAGCGTTATGCGTTATGCATTATGCGTTATGCGTTATGCGGTATGCGTTATGTGTTAAGCGTTATGCGTTATGCGTTATGCGTTATGCGTTATGCGTTATGCGTTATGCGTTATGCGTTATGCGTTATGCGTTATGCGTTATGCGTTATGCGTTATGCGTTATGCGTTATGCGTTATGCGTTATGCGTTATGCGTTATGCGTTATGCGTTATGCGTTATGCGTTATGCGTTATGCGTTATGCGTTATGCGTTATGCGTTATGCGTTATGCGTTATGCGTTATGCGTTATGCGTTATGCGTTATGCGTTATGCGTTATGCGTTATGCGTTATGCGTTATGCGTTATGCGTTATGCGTTATGCGTTATGCGTTATGCGTTATGCGTTATGCGTTATGCGTTATGCGTTATGCGTTATGCGTTATGCGTTATGCGTTATGCGTTATGCGTTATGCGTTATGCGTTATGCGTTATGCGTTATGCGTTATGCGTTATGCGTTATGCGTTATGCGTTATGCGTTATGCGTTATGCGTTATGCGTTATGCGTTATGCGTTATCCGTTATGCGTTATGCGTTATGCGTTATGCGTTAAGCGTTATGCGTTATGCGTTATGCGATATGTGTTATGCGTTATGCGTTATGCGTTACGCGTTATACGTTATCCGTTATGCGTTATACGTTATGCGTTATGCGTTATCCGTTATGCGTTATCCGTTATGCGTTATGCGTTATGCGTTCTGCGTTCTGCGTTATGCGTTATGCGTTATGCGTTATGCGTTATGCGTTATGCGTTATGCGTTATGCGTTATGCGTTATGCGTTATGCGTTATGCGTTATGCGTTATGCGTTATGCGTTATGCGTTATGCGTTATGCGTTACGCGTTATGCGTTATTCGTTATGCGTTATGCGTTACGCGTTATACGTTATGCGTTATGCGTGATGCGTTATGCGTTATGCGTTATGGGCTATGCGTTAAGCGTTATGCGTTATGCATTATGTGTTATGCGTTATGCGTTATGCGTTATGCGTTAAGCGTTATGCGTTATGCGTTATGCGTTATGCGTTATGCGTTATGCGTTATGCGTTATGCGTTATGCGTTATGTGTTATGCGTTATGCGTTATGCGTTATGCGTTATGCGTTATGCGTTATGCGTTATGCGTTATGCGTTATGCGTTAAGCGTTATGCGTTATGCGTTATGCGTTATGCGTTATGCGTTATGTGTTATGCGTTAAGCGTTATGCGTTATGCGATATGCGTTATGCGTTATGCGTTATCCGTTATGCGTTATGCGTTATGCGTTATGCGTTAAGCGTTATGCGTTATGCGTTATGCGATATGTGTTATGCGTTATGCGTTATGCGTTATGCGTTATGCGTTACGCGTTATACGTTATCCGTTATGCGTTATACGTTATGCGTTATGCGTTAAGCGTTATGCGTTATGCATTATGCGTTATGCGTTATGCGTTATGCGTTATGCGTTAAGCGTTATGCGTTATGCGTTATGCGTTATGCGTTATGCGTTATGCGTTATGCGTTATGCGTTATGCGTTATGCGTTATCCGTTATGCGTTATGCGTTATGCGTTATGCGTTAAGCGTTATGCGTTATGCGTTATGCGATATGTGTTATGCGATATGCGTTATGCGTTATGCGTTATGCGTTATGCGTTATGCGTTATGCGTTATGCGTTATGCGTTATGCGTTATGCGTTATGCGTTATGCGTTATGCGTTATGCGTTATGCGTTATGCGTTATGCGTTATGCGTTATGCGTTATGCGTTATGCGTTATGCGTTATGCGTTATGCGTTATGCGTTATGCGTTATGCGTTATGCGTTATGCGTTATGCGTTATGCGTTATGCGTTATGCGTTATGCGTTATGCGTTATGCGTTATGCGTTATGCGTTATGCGTTATGCGTTATGCGTTATGCGTTAAGCGTTATGCGTTATGCGTTATGCGTTATGCGTTATGCGTTATGTGTTATGCGTTAAGCGTTATGCGTTATGCGATATGCGTTATGCGTTATGCGTTATCCGTTATGCGTTATGCGTTATGCGTTATGCGTTAAGCGTTATGCGTTATGCGTTATGCGATATGTGTTATGCGTTATGCGTTATGCGTTATGCGTTATGCGTTACGCGTTATACGTTATCCGTTATGCGTTATACGTTATGCGTTATGCGTTAAGCGTTATGCGTTATGCCTTATGCGTTATGCGTTATGCGTTATGCGTTATGCGTTAAGCGTTATGCGTTATGCGTTATGCGTTATGCGTTATGCGTTATGCGTTATGCGTTATGCGTTATGCGTTATCCGTTATGCGTTATGCGTTATGCGTTATGCGTTAAGCGTTATGCGTTATGCGTTATGCGATATGTGTTATGCGATATGCGTTATGCGTTATGCGTTATGCGTTATGCGTTATGCGTTATGCGTTATGCGTTATGCGTTATGCGTTATGCGTTATGCGTTATGCGTTATGCGTTATGCGTTATGCGTTATGCGTTATGCGTTATGCGTTATGCGTTATGCGTTATGCGTTATGCGTTATGCGTTATGCGTTATGCGTTATGCGTTATGCGTTATGCGTTATGCGTTATGCGTTATGCGTTATGCGTTATGCGTTATGCGTTATGCGTTATGCGTTATGCGTTATGCGTTATGCGTTATGCGGTATTTGTTATGCGTTATGCGTTACGCGTTATACGTTATGCGTTATGCGTGATGCGTTATGCGTTATGCGTTATGGGCTATGCGTTAAGCGTTATGCGTTATGCATTATGTGTTATGCGTTATGCGTTATGCGTTATGCGTTAAGCGTTATGCGTTATGCGTTATGCGTTATGCGTTATGCGTTATGCGTTATGCATTATGCGTTATGCGTTATGCGTTATATGTTAAGCGTTATGCGTTATGCGTTATGCGTTATGCGTTATGCGTTATGCGTTATGCGTTATGCGTTATGCGTTATGCGTTATGCGTTATGCGTTATGCGTTATGCGTTATGCGTTACGCGTTATGCGTTATTCGTTATGCGTTATGCGTTACGCGTTATACGTTATGCGTTATGCGTGATGCGTTATGCGTTATGCGTTATGCGTTATGCGTTATGCGTTATGCGTTATGCGTTATGCGTTATGCGTTATGCGTTATGCGTTATGCGTTATGCGCTATGGGCTATGCGTTAAGCGTTATGCGTTATGCATTATGCGTTATGCGTTATGCGGTATGCGTTATGTGTTAAGCGTTATGCGTTATGCGTTATGCGTTATGCGTTATGCGTTATGCGTTATGCGTTATGCGCTATGGGCTATGCGTTAAGCGTTATGCGTTATCCGTTATGCGTTATGCGTTATGCGTTATGCGTTATCCGTTATGCGTTATGCGCGATGCGTTATGCGTTATGCGTTATGCGTTATGCGTTATGCGTTATGCGTTATGCGTTATGCGTTATGCGTTATGCGTTATGCGTTATGCGTTATGCGTTATGCGTTATGCGTTATGCGTTATGCGTTATGCGTTATGCGTTATGCGTTATGCGTTATGCGTTATGCGTTATGCGGTATTTGTTATGCGTTATGCGTTACGCGTTATACGTTATGCGTTATGCGTGATGCGTTATGCGTTATGCGTTATGGGCTATGCGTTAAGCGTTATGCGTTATGCATTATGTGTTATGCGTTATGCGTTATGCGTTATGCGTTAAGCGTTATGCGTTATGCGTTATGCGTTATGCGTTATGCGTTATGCGTTATGCATTATGCGTTATGCGTTATGCGTTATGTGTTAAGCGTTATGCGTTATGCGTTATGCGTTATGCGTTATGCGTTATGCGTTATGCGTTATGCGTTATGCGTTATGCGTTATGCGTTATGCGTTATGCGTTACGCGTTATGCGTTATTCGTTATGCGTTATGCGTTACGCGTTATACGTTATGCGTTATGCGTGATGCGTTATGCGTTATGCGTTATGCGTTATGCGTTATGCGTTATGCGTTATGCGTTATGCGTTATGCGTTATGCGTTATGCGCTATGGGCTATGCGTTAAGCGTTATGCGTTATGCATTATGCGTTATGCGTTATGCGGTATGCGTTATGTGTTAAGCGTTATGCGTTATGCGTTATGCGTTATGCGTTATGCGTTATGCGTTATGCGTTATGCGCTATGGGCTATGCGTTAAGCGTTATGCGTTATCCGTTATGCGTTATGCGTTATGCGTTATGCGTTATCCGTTATGCGTTATGCGCGATGCGTTATGCGTTATGCGTTATGGGCTATGCGTTATGGGCTATGCGTTAAGCGTTATGCGTTATGCATTATGCGTTATGCGTTATGCGTTATGCGTTAAGCGTTATGCGTTATGCGTTATGCGTTATGCGTTATGCGTTATGCGTTATGCGTTATGCGTTATGCGTTATGCGTTATGCGTTATGCGTTATGCGTTATGCGTTATGCGTTATGCGTTATGCGTTATGCGTTATGCGTTATGCGTTATGCGTTATGCGTTATGCGTTATGCGTTATGCGTTATGCGTTATGCGTTATGCGTTATGCGTTATGCGTTATGCGTTATGCGTTATGCGTTATGCGTTATGCGTTATGCGTTATGCGTTATGCGTTATGCGTTATGCGTTATGCGTTATGCGTTATGCGTTATGCGTTATGCGTTATGCGTTATGCGTTATGCGTTATGCGTTATGCGTTATGCGTTATGCGTATCCGTTATGCGTTATGACTTTTTCATTGAACGTTATGCGTTATGTGTTATGCGTTATGCGTTATGCGTTATGCGTTATGCGTATGCGTTATGCGTTATGCGTTATGCGTTATGCGTTATGCGTTATGCGTTATGCGTTATGCGTTATGCGTTAAGCGTTATGCGTTATGCGTTATGCGTTATGCGTTATGCGTTATGCGTTATGCGTTATGCGTTATGCGTTATGCGTTATGCGTTATGCGTTATGCGTTATGCGTTATGCGTTATGCGTTATGCGTTATGCGTTATGCGTTATGCGTTATGCGTTATGCGTTATGCGTTATGCGTTATGCGTTATGCGTTATGCGTTATGCGTTATGCGTTATGCGTTATGCGTTATGCGTTATGCGTTATGCGTTATGCGTTATGCGTTATGTGTTATGCGTTAAGCGTTATGCGTTATGCGATATGCGTTATGCGTTATGCGTTATCCGTTATGCGTTATGCGTTATGCGTTATGCGTTAAGCGTTATGCGTTATGCGTTATGCGATATGTGTTATGCGTTATGCGTTATGCGTTATGCGTTATGCGTTACGCGTTATACGTTATCCGTTATGCGTTATACGTTATGCGTTATGCGTTAAGCGTTATGCGTTATGCATTATGCGTTATGCGTTATGCGTTATGCGTTATGCGTTAAGCGTTATGCGTTATGCGTTATGCGTTATGCGTTATGCGTTATGCGTTATGCGTTATGCGTTATGCGTTATGCGTTATCCGTTATGCGTTATGCGTTATGCGTTATGCGTTAAGCGTTATGCGTTATGCGTTATGCGATATGTGTTATGCGATATGCGTTATGCGTTATGCGTTATGCGTTATGCGTTATGCGTTATGCGTTATGCGTTATGCGTTATGCGTTATGCGTTATGCGTTATGCGTTATGCGTTATGCGTTATGCGTTATGCGTTATGCGTTATGCGTTATGCGTTATGCGTTTATGCGTTATGCGTTATGCGTTATGCGTTATGCGTTATGCGTTATGCGTTATGCGTTATGCGTTATGCGTTATGCGTTATGCGTTATGCGTTATGCGTTATGCGTTATGCGTTATGCGTTATGCGTTATGCGTTATGCGTTATGCGTTATGCGTTATGCGTTATGCGTTATGCGTTATGCGTTATGCGATATGCGTTATGCGTTATGCGTTATGCGTTATGCGTTATGCGTTATGCGTTATGCGTTATGCGTTATGCGTTATGCGTTATGCGTTATGCGTTATGCGTTAAGCGTTATGCGTTATGCGTTATGCGTTATGCGTTATGCGTTATGCGTTATGCGTTATGTGTTATGCGTTAAGCGTTATGCGTTATGCGATATGCGTTATGCGTTATGCGTTATCCGTTATGCGTTATGCGTTATGCGTTATGCGTTAAGCGTTATGCGTTATGCGTTATGCGATATGTGTTATGCGTTATACGTTATGCGTTATGCGTTATGCGTTACGCGTTATACGTTATCCGTTATGCGTTATACGTTATGCGTTATGCGTTAAGCGTTATGCGTTATGTATTATGCGTTATGCGTTATGCGTTATGCGTTATGCGTTAAGCGTTATGCGTTATGCGTTATGCGTTATGCGTTATGCGTTATGCGTTATGCGTTATGCGTTATGCGTTATCCGTTATGCGTTATGCGTTATGCGTTATGCGTTAAGCGTTATGCGTTATGCGTTATGCGTTATGCGCTATGGGCTATGCGTTAAGCGTTATGCGTTATGCATTATGCGTTATGCGTTATGCGGTATGCGTTATGTGTTAAGCGTTATGCGTTATGCGTTATGCGTTATGCGTTATGCGTTATGCGTTATGCGTTATGCGCTATGGGCTATGCGTTAAGCGTTATGCGTTATCCGTTATGCGTTATGCGTTATGCGTTATGCGTTATCCGTTATGCGTTATGCGCGATGCGTTATGCGTTATGCGTTATGGGCTATGCGTTATGGGCTATGCGTTAAGCGTTATGCGTTATGCATTATGCGTTATGCGTTATGCGTTATGCGTTAAGCGTTATGCGTTATGCGTTATGCGTTATGCGTTATGCGTTATGCGTTATGCGTTATGCGTTATGCGTTATGCGTTATGCGTTATGCGTTATGCGTTATGCGTTATGCGTTATGCGTTATGCGTTATGCGTTATGCGTTATGCGTTATGCGTTATGCGTTATGCGTTATGCGTTATGCGTTATGCGTTATGCGTTATGCGTTATGCGTTATGCGTTATGCGTTATGCGTTATGCGTTATGCGTTATGCGTTATGCGTTATGCGTTATGCGTTATGCGTTATGCGTTATGCGTATGCGTTATGCGTTATGCGTTATGCGTTATGCGTTATTGCGTTATGCGTTATGCGTTATGCGTTATGCGTTATGCGTTATGCGTTATGCGTTATGCGTTATGCGTTATGCGTTATGCGTTATGCGTTATGCGTTATGCGTTATGCGTTATGCGTTATGCGTTATGCGTTATGCGTTATGCGTTATATGCGTTATGCGTTATGCGTTATGCGTTATGCGCTATGGGCTATGCGTTAAGCGTTATGCGTTATGCATTATGCGTTATGCGTTATGCGGTATGCGTTATGTGTTAAGCGTTATGCGTTATGCGTTATGCGTTAAGCGTTATGCGTTATGCGTTATGCGTTATGCGTTATGCGTTATGCATTATGCGTTATGCGTTATGCGTTATGCGTTATGTGTTAAGCGTTATGCGTTATGCGTTATGCGTTATGCGTTATGCGTTATGCGTTATGCGTTATGCGTTATGCGTTATGCGTTATGCGTTATGCGTTATGCGGTATTTGTTATGCGTTATGCGTTACGCGTTATACGTTATGCGTTATGCGTGATGCGTTATGCGTTATGCGTTATGGGCTATGCGTTAAGCGTTATGCGTTATGCATTATGTGTTATGCGTTATGCGTTATGCGTTATGCGTTAAGCGTTATGCGTTATGCGTTATGCGTTATGCGTTATGCGTTATGCATTATGCGTTATGCGTTATGCGTTATGCGTTATGTGTTAAGCGTTATGCGTTATGCGTTATGCGTTATGCGTTATGCGTTATGCGTATGCGTTATGCGTTATGCGTTATGCGTTATGCGTTATGCGTTATGCGTTATGCGTTATGCGTTATGCGTTATGCGTTATGCGTTATGCGTTATGCGTTATGCGTTATGCGTTATGCGTTATGCGTTATGCGTTATGCGTTATGCGTTATGCGTTATGCGTTATGCGTTATGCGTTATGCGTTATGCGTTATGCGTTATGCGTTATGCGTTATGCGTTATGCGTATGCGTTATGCGTTATGCGTTATGCGTTATGCGTTATGCGTTATGCGTTATGCGTTATGCGTTATGCGTTATGCGTTATGCGTTATGCGTTATGCGTTATGCGTTATGCGTTATGCGTTATGCGTTATCTTATGCGTTATGCGTTATGCGTTATGCGTTATGCGTTATGCGTTATGCGTTATGCGTTATGCGTTATGCGTTATGCGTTATGCGTTATGCGTTATGCGTTATGCGTTTATGCGTTATGCGTTATGCGTTATGCGTTATGCGTTATGCGTTATGCGTTATGCGTTATGCGTTATGCGTTATGCGTTATGCGTTATGCGTTATGCGTTATGCGTTATGCGTTATGCGTTATGCGTTATGCGTTATGCGTTTATGCGTTATGCGTTATGCGTTATGCGTTATGCGTTATGCGTTATGCGTTATGCGTTATGCGTTATGCGTTATGCGTTATGCGTTATGCGTTATGCGTTATGCGTTATGCGTTATGCGTTATGCGTTATGCGTTATGCGTTATGCGTTATGCGTTATGCGTTATGCGTTATGCGTTATGCGTTATGCGTTATGCGTTATGCGTTATGCGTTATGCGTTATGCGTTATGCGTTATGCGTTATGCGTTATGCGTTATGCGTTATGCGTTATGCGTTATGCGTTATGCGTTATGCGTTATGCGTTATGCGTTATGCTTATGCGTTATGCGTTATGCGTTATGCGTTATGCGTTATGCGTTATGCGTTATGCGTTATGCGTTATGCGTTATGCGTTATGCGTTATGCGTTATGCGTATGCGTTATGCGTTATGCTGCGTTATGCGTTATCCGTTATGCGTTATGACTTTTATTGAACGTTATGCGTTATGTGTTATGCGTTATGCGTTATGCGTTATGCGTTATGCGTATGCGTTATGCGTTATGCGTTATGCGTTATGCGTTATGCGTTATGCGTTATGCGTTATGCGTTATGCGTTAAGCGTTATGCGTTATGCGTTATGCGTTATGCGTTATGCGTTATGCGTTATGCGTTATGCGTTATGCGTTATGCGTTATGCGTTATGCGTTATGCGTTATGCGTTATGCGTTATGCGTTATGCGTTATGCGTTATGCGTTATGCGTTATGCGTTATGCGTTATGCGTTATGCGTTATGCGTTATGCGTTATGCGTTATGCGTTATGCGTTATGCGTTATGCGTTATGCGTTATGCGTTATGCGTTATGCGTTATGCGTTATGCGTTATGCGTTATGCGTTATGCGTTATGCGTTATGCGTTATGCGTTATGCGTTATGCGTTATGCGTTATGCGTTATGCGTTATGCGTTATGCGTTATGCGTTATGCGTTATGCGTTATGCGTTATGCGTTATGCGTTATGCGTTATGCGTTATGCGTTATGCGTTATGCGTTATGCGTTATCCGTTATGCGTTATGCGTTATGCGTTTATGCGTTAAGCGTTATGCGTTATGCGTTATGCGATATGTGTTATGCGTTATGCGTTATGCGTTATGCGTTACGCGTTATACGTTATCCGTTATGCGTTATACGTTATGCGTTATGCGTTAAGCGTTATGCGTTATGCATTATGTGTTATGCGTTATGCGTTATGCGTTATGCGTTAAGCGTTATGCGTTATGCGTTATGCGTTATGCGTTATGCGTTATGCGTTATGCGTTATGCGTTATGCGTTATGCGTTATCCGTTATGCGTTATGCGTTATGCGTTATGCGTTATGCGTTAAGCGTTATGCGTTATGCGTTATGCGATGTGTTATGCGATATGCGTTATGCGTTATGCGTTATGCGTTATGCGTTATGCGTTATGCGTTATGCGTTATGCGTTATGCGTTATGCGTTATGCGTTATGCGTTATGCGTTATGCGTTATGCGTTATGGTTATGCGTTATGCGTTATGCGTTATGCGTTATGCGTTATGCGTTATGCGTTATGCGTTATGCGTTATGCGTTATGCGTTATGCGTTATGCGTTATGCGTTATGCGTTATGCGTTATGCGTTATGCGTTATGCGTTATGCGTTATGCGTTATGCGTTATGCGTTATGCGTTATGCGTTATGCGTTATGCGTTATGCGTTATGCGTTATGCGTTATGCGTTATGCGTTATGCGTTATGCGTTATGCGTTATGCGTTATGCGTTATGCGTTATGCGTTATGCGTTATGCGTTATGCGTTATGCGTTATGCGTTATGCGTTATGCGTTATGCTATGCGTTATGCGTTATGCGTTATGCGTTATGCGTTATGCGTTATGCGTTATGCGTTATGCGTTATGCGTTATGCGTTATGCGTTATGCGGTATTTGTTATGCGTTATGCGTTACGCGTTATACGTTATGCGTTATGCGTGATGCGTTATGCGTTATGCGTTATGGGCTATGCGTTAAGCGTTATGCGTTATGCATTATGTGTTATGCGTTATGCGTTATGCGTTATGCGTTAAGCGTTATGCGTTATGCGTTATGCGTTATGCGTTATGCGTTATGCATTATGCGTTATGCGTTATGCGTTATGCGTTATGTGTTAAGCGTTATGCGTTATGCGTTATGCGTTATGCGTTATGCGTTATGCGTTATGCGTTATGCGCTATGGGCTATGCGTTAAGAGTTATGCGTTATCCGTTATGCGTTATGCGTTATGCGTTATGCGTTATCCGTTATGCGTTATGCGCGATGCGTTATGCGTTATGCGTTATGGGCTATGCGTTATGGGCTATGCGTTATGGGCTATGCGTTAAGCGTTATGCGTTATGCATTATGCGTTATGCGTTATGCGTTATGCGTTAAGCGTTATGCGTTATGCGTTATGCGTTATGCGTTATGCGATATGCGTTATGCGTTATGCGTTATACGTTATGCGTTATGCGTTATGCGTTATGCGTTATGCGTTATGCGTTATGCGTAATGCGTTATGCGTTATGCGTTATGCGTTATGCGTTATGCGTTATGCGTTATGCGTTATGCGTTATGCGTTATGCGTTATGCGTTATGCGTTATGCGTTATGCGTTATGCGTTATGCGTTATGCGTTATGCGTTCGTATGCGTTATGCGTTATGCGTTATGCGTTATGCGTTATGCGTTATGCGTTATGCGTTATGCGTTATGCGTTATGCGTTATGCGTTATGCGTTATGCGTTATGCGTTATGCGTTATGCGTTATGCGTTATGCGTTATGCGTTATGCGTTACGCGTTATGCGTTATTCGTTATGCGTTATGCGTTACGCGTTATACGTTATGCGTTATGCGTGATGCGTTATGCGTTATGCGTTATGCGTTATGCGTTATGCGTTATGCGTTATGCGTTATGCGTTATGCGTTATGCGTTATGCGCTATGGGCTATGCGTTAAGCGTTATGCGTTATGCATTATGCGTTATGCGTTATGCGGTATGCGTTATGTGTTAAGCGTTATGCGTTATGCGTTATGCGTTATGCGTTATGCGTTATGCGTTATGCGTTATGCGCTATGGGCTATGCGTTAAGCGTTATGCGTTATCCGTTATGCGTTATGCGTTATGCGTTATGCGTTATGCGTTATCCGTTATGCGTTATGCGCGATGCGTTATGCGTTATGCGTTATGGGCTATGCGTTATGGGCTATGCGTTAAGCGTTATGCGTTATGCGTTATGCGTTATGCGTTATGCGTTATGCGTTATGCGTTATGCGTTATGCGTTATGCGTTATGCGTTATGCGTTATGCGTTATGCGTTATGCGTTATGCGTTATGCGTTATGCGTTATGCGTTATGCGTTATGCGTTATGCGTTATGCGTTATGCGTTATGCGTTATCCGTTATGCGTTATGACTTTTTCATTGAACGTTATGCGTTATGTGTTATGCGTTATGCGTTATGCGTTATGCGTTATGCGTATGCGTTATGCGTTATGCGTTATGCGTTATGCGTTATGCGTTATGCGTTATGCGTTATGCGTTATGCGTTATGCGTTATGCGTTATGCGTTATGTGTTATGCGTTAAGCGTTAAGCGTTATGCGATATGCGTTATGCGTTATGCGTTATCCGTTATGCGTTATGCGTTATGCGTTATGCGTTAAGCGTTATGCGTTATGCGTTATGCGATATGTGTATGCGTTATGCGTTATGCGTTATGCGTTATGCGTTACGCGTTATACGTTATCCGTTATGCGTTATACGTTATGCGTTATGCGTTAAGCGTTATGCGTTATGCGTTATGTGTTATGCGTTATGCGTTATGCGTTATGCGTTAAGCGTTATGCGTTATG
Organism: Lasioglossum baleicum; assembly: GCF_051020765.1. Lineage (NCBI taxonomy): Eukaryota > Metazoa > Arthropoda > Insecta > Hymenoptera > Halictidae > Lasioglossum > Lasioglossum baleicum. Next base: position 1,979 of record NW_027469484.1, on the reverse strand, counting down.
CGTTATGCGTTATGCGTTATGCGTTATGCGTTATGCGTTATGCGTTATGCGTTATGCGTTATGCGTTATGCGTTATGCGTTATGCGTTATGCGTTATGCGTTATGCGTTATGCGTTATGCGTTATGCGTTATGCGTTATGCGTTATGCGTTATGCGTTATGCGTTATGCGTTATGCGTTATGCGTTATGCGTTATGCGTTATGCGTTATGCGTTATGCGTTATGCGTTATGCGTTATGCGTTATGCGTTATGCGTTTATGCGTTATGCGTTATGCGTTATGCGTTATGCGTTATGCGTTATGCGTTATGCGTTATGCGTATGCGTTATGCGTTATGCGTTATGCGTTATGCGTTATGCGTTATGCGTTATGCGTTATGCGTTATGCGTTATGCGTTATGCGTTATGCGTTATGCGTTATGCGTTATGCGTTATGCGTTATGCGTTATGCGTTATGCGTTATGCGTTATGCGTTATGCGTTATGCGTTATGCGTTATGCGTTATGCGTTATGCGTTATGCGTTATGCGTTATGCGTTATGCGTTATGCGTTATGCGTTATGCGTTATGCGTTATGCGTTATGCGTTATGCGTTATGCGTTATGCGTTATCGTTATGCGTTATGCGTTATGCGTTATGCGTTATGCGTTATGCGTTATGCGTTATGCGTTATGCGTTATGCGTTATGCGTTATGCGTTATGCGTTATGCGTTATGCGTTATGCGTTATGCGTTATGCGTTATGCGTTATGCGCGTTATGCGTTATGCGTTATGCGTTATGCTTTTCATTGCGTTATGCGTTATGCGTTATGCGTTATGCGTTATGCGTTATGCGTTATGCGTTATGCGTTATGCGTTATGCGTTATGCGTTATGCGTTATGCGTTATGCGTTATGCGTTATGCGTTATGCGTTATGCGTTATGCGTTATGCGTTATGCGTTATGCGTTATGCGTTATGCGTTATGCGTTATGCGTTATGCGTTATGCGTTATGCGTTATGCGTTATGCGTTATGCGTTATGCGTTATGCGTTATGCGTTATGCGTTATGCGTTATGCGTTATGCGTTATGCGTTATGCGTTATGCGTTATGCGTTATGCGTTATGCGTTATGCGTTATGCGTTATGCGTTATGCGTTATGCGTTATGCGTTATGCGTTATGCGTTATGCGTTATGCGTTATGCTGTTATGCGTTAAGCGTTATGCGTTATGCGATATGCGTTATGCGTTATGCGTTATCCGTTATGCGTTATGCGTTATGCGTTATGCGTTAAGCGTTATGCGTTATGCGTTATGCGATATGTGTTATGCGTTATGCGTTATGCGTTATGCGTTATGCGTTATGCGTTACGCGTTATACGTTATCCGTTATGCGTTATACGTTATGCGTTATGCGTTAAGCGTTATGCGTTATGCATTATGTGTTATGCGTTATGCGTTATGCGTTATGCGTTAAGCGTTATGCGTTATGCGTTATGCGTTATGCGTTATGCGTTATGCGTTATGCGTTATGCGTTATGCGTTATCCGTTATGCGTTATGCGTTATGCGTTATGCGTTATGCGTTAAGCGTTATGCGTTATGCGTTATGCGATATGTGTTATGCGATATGCGTTATGCGTTATGCGTTATGCGTTATGCGTTATGCGTTATGCGTTATGCGTTATGCGTTATGCGTTATGCGTTATGCGTTATGCGTTATGCGTTATGCGTTAAGCGTTATGCGTTATGCGTTATGCGATATGTGTTATGCGTTATGCGTTATGCGTTATGCGTTATGCGTTACGCGTTATACGTTATCCGTTATGCGTTATACGTTATGCGTTATGCGTTAAGCGTTATGCGTTATGCATTATGTGTTATGCGTTATGCGTTATGCGTTATGCGTTAAGCGTTATGCGTTATGCGTTATGCGTTATGCGTTATGCGTTATGCGTTATGCGTTATGCGTTATGCGTTATGTATGCGTTATGCGTTATGCGT
>NW_027469483.1:0-124881 GCF_051020765.1 Lasioglossum baleicum | reverse complement strand
GCATAACGCATAACGCATAACGCATAACGCATAACGCATAACGCATAACGCATAACGCATAACGCATAACGCATAACGCATAACGCATAACGCATAACGCATAACGCATAACGCATAACGCATAACGCATAACGCATAACGCATAACGCATAACGCATAACGCATAACGCATAACGCGTAACGCAAAACTCATAACGCATAACGCATAACGCATAACGCATAACGCATAACGCATAACGCATAACGCATAACGCATAACGCATATGGCATAAGCATAACGCATAACGCATAACGCATAACGCATAACGCATAACGCATAACGCATAACGCATAACGCATAACGCATAACGCATAACGCATAACGCATAACGCATAACGCATAACGCATAACGCATAACGCATAACGCATAACGCATAACGCATAACGCATAACGCATAACGCATAACGCATAACGCATAACGCGTAACGCATAACCCATAACGCATAACGCATAACGCATAACGCATAACGCATAACGCATAACGCATAACGCATAACGCATAAGGCATAAGCATAACGCATAACGCATAACGCATAACGCATAACGCATAACGCGTAACGCAAAACTCATAACGCATAACGCATAACGCATAACGCATAACGCATAACGCATATGGCATAAGCATAACGCATAACGCATAACGCATAACGCATAACGCATAACGCATAACGCATAACGCATAACGCATAACGCATAACGCATAACGCATAACGCGTAACGCGTAACGCAAAACTCATAACGCATAACGCATAACGCATAACGCATAACGCATAACGCATAACGCATAACGCATAACGCATAACGCATAACGCATAACGCATAACGCATAACGCATAACGCATAACGCATAACGCATAACGCATAACGCATAACGCATAACGCATAACGCATAACGCATAACGCATAACGCATAACGCATAACGCATAACGCATAACGCATAACGCATAACGCATAACGCATAACGCATAACGCATAACGCATAACGCATAACGCATAACGCAAAACCCATAACGCCTAAAGCATAACGCATAACGCATAACGCATAACGCATAACGCATAACGCATAACGCATAACGCATAACGCATAACGCATAACGCATAACGCATAACGCATAACGCATAACGCATAACGCATAACGCATAACGCATAACGCATAACGCATAACGCATGACGCACAACGCATAACGCATAACGCATAACGCATAACGCATAACGCATAACGCATAACGCATTACGCATAACGCATAACGCATAACGCATAACGCATAACGCATAAGGCATAAGCATAACGCATAACGCATAACGCATAACGCATAACGCATAACGCATAACGCATAACGCATAACGCGTAACGCGTAACGCAAAACTCATAACGCATAACGCATAACGCATATGGCATAACGCATAATGCAAAAGTCATAACGCATAACGCATAACGCATAACGCATAACGCATAACGCATAACGCATAACGCATAACGCATAACGCATAACGCATAACGCATAACGCATAACGCATAACGCATAACGCATAACGCATAACGCATAACGCATAACGCATAACGCATAACGCGTAACGCAAAACTCATAACCCATAACGCATAACGCATAACGCATAACGCATAACGTATAAACCATAAGGCATAACGCATAGCCCATAACGCATAACGCATAACGCATAACGCATAATGCAAAAGTCATAACGCATAACGCATAACGCATAACGCATAACGCATAACGCATAACGCATAACGCATAACGCATAACGCATAACGCATAACGCATAACGCATAACGCATAATGCATAACGCATAACGCATAACGCATAACGCATAACGCATAACGCATAACGCATAACGCATAATGCAAAAATCATAACGCATAACGCATAACGCATAACGCATAACGCATAACGCATAACGCATAACGCATAACGCATAACGCATAACGCATATGGCATAACGCATAATGCAAAAGTCATAACGCATAACGCATAACGCATAACGCATAACGCATAACGCACAACGCATAACGCATAACGCATAACGTATAACGCATAACGCATAACGCATAACGCATAACGCATAACGCATAACGCATAACGCATAACGCATAACGCATAACGCGTAACGCATAACCCATAACGCATAACGCATAACGCATAACGCATAACGCATAACGCATAACGCATAACGCATAACGCATAAGGCATAAGCATAACGCATAACGCATAACGCATAACGCATAACGCATAACGCGTAACGCAAAACTCATAACGCATAACGCATAACGCATAACGCATAACGCATAACGCATAACGCATATGGCATAAGCATAACGCATAACGCATAACGCATAACGCATAACGCATAACGCATAACGCATAACGCATAACGCGTAACGCGTAACGCAAAACTCATAACGCATAACGCATAACGCATAACGCATAACGCATAACGCATAACGCATAACGCATAACGCATAACGCATAACGCATAACGCATAACGCATAACGCATAACGCATAACGCATAACGCATAACGCATAACGCATAACGCATAACGCATAACGCATAACGCATAACGCATAACGCATAACGCATAACGCATAACGCATAACGCATAACGCATAACGCATAACGCATAACGCATAACGCAAAACCCATAACGCCTAAAGCATAACGCATAACGCATAACGCATAACGCATAACGCATAACGCATAACGCATAACGCATAACGCATAACGCATAACGCATAACGCATAACGCATAACGCATAACGCATAACGCATAACGCATAACGCATAACGCATAACGCATAACGCATAACGCATAACGCATAACGCATAACGCATAACGCATAACGCATAACGCGTAACGCGTAACGCAAAACTCATAACGCATAACGCATAACGCATATGGCATAACGCATAATGCAAAAGTCATAACGCATAACGCATAACGCATAACGCATAACGCATAACGCATAACGCATAACGCATAACGCATAACGCATAACGCATAACGCGTAACGCAAAACTCATAACCCATAACGCATAACGCATAACGCATAACGCATAACGTATAAACCATAAGGCATAACGCATAGCCCATAACGCATAACGCATAACGCATAACGCATAATGCAAAAGTCATAACGCATAACGCATAACGCATAACGCATAACGCATAACGCATAACGCATAACGCATAACGCATATCGCATAACGCATAACGCATAATGCATAACGCATAACGCATAACGCATAACGCATAACGCATAACGCATAACGCATAACGCATAATGCAAAAGTCATAACGCATAACGCATAACGCATAACGCATAACGCATAACGCATAACGCATAACGCATAACGCATAACGCATAACGCATAACGCATAACGCATAACGCATAACGCATAACGCATAACGCATAACGCATAACGCATAACGCATAACGCATAACGCATAACGCATAACGCATAACGCATAACGCATAACGCATAACGCATAACGCGTAACGCAAAACTCATAACGCATAACGCATAACGCATAACGCATAACGCATAACGCATAACGCATAACGCATAACGCATAACGCATATGGCATAAGCATAACGCATAACGCATAACGCATAACGCATAACGCATAACGCATAACGCATAACGCATAACGCATAACGCATAACGCATAACGCATAACGCATAACGCATAACGCATAACGCATTACGCATAACGCATAACGCATAACGCATATCGCATAACGCATAACGCATAACGCATAACGCATAACGCATAACGCATAACGCATAACGCATAACGCATTACGCATAACGCATAACGCATAACGCATAACGCATAACGCATAACGCATAACGCATAACGCATAACGCATAACGCATAACGCATAACGCATAACGCATAACGCATAACGCATAACGCATAACGCATAACGCATAACGCATAACGCATAACGCATAACTCATGACGCACGACGCATAACGCATAACGCATAACGCATAACGCATAACGCATAACCCATAACGCATAACGCATAACGCATAACGCATAACGCATAACGCATAACGCGTAACGCAAAACTCATAACGCATAACGCATAACGCATAACGCATAACGCATAACGCATAACGCATAACGCATAACGCATAACGCATAACGCATAACGCATAACGCATAACGTATAAACCATAAGGCATAACGCATAGCCCATAACGCATAACGCATAACGCATAACGCATAATGCAAAAGTCATAACGCATAACGCATAACGGATAACGCATAACGCATAACGCATAACGCATAACGCATAACGCATAACGCATAACGCATAACGCATAACGCATAACGCATAACGCATAACGCATAACGCATAACGCATAACGCGTAACGCAAAACTCATAACCCATAACGCATAACGCATAACGCATGACGCATAACGTATAAACCATAAGGCATAACGCATAGCCCATAACGCATAACGCATAACGCATAACGCATAATGCAAAAGTCATAACGCATAACGCATAACGCATAACGCATAACGCATAACGCATAACGCATAACGCATAACGCATAACGCATAAGGCATAACGCATAACGCATAATGCATAACGCATAACGCATAACGCATAACGCATAACGCATAACGCATAACGCATAACGCATAATGCAAAAGTCATAACGCATAACGCATAACGCATAACGCATAACGCATAACGCATAACGCATAACGCATAACGCATAACGCATAACGCATAACGCATAACGCATAACGCATAACGCATAACGCATAACGCATAACGCATAACGCATAACGCATAACGCATAACGCGTAACGCATAACGCATAACGCATAACGCATAACGCATAACGCATTACGCATAACGCATAACGCATAACGCATAACGCATAACGCATAACGCATAACGCATAACGCATAACGCATAACGCATAACGCATAACGCATAACGCATAACGCATAACGCATAACGCATAACTCATGACGCACGACGCATAACGCATAACGCATAACGCATAACGCATAACCCATAACGCATAACGCATAACGCATAACGCATAACGCATAACGCATAACGCGTAACGCAAAACTCATAACGCATAACGCATAACGCATAACGCATAACGCATAACGCATAACGCATAACGCATAACGCATAACGTATAAACCATAAGGCATAACGCATAGCCCATAACGCATAACGCATAACGCATAACGCATAATGCAAAAGTCATAACGCATAACGCATAACGGATAACGCATAACGCATAACGCATAACGCATAACGCATAACGCATAACGCATAACGCATAACGCATAACGCATAACGCATAACGCATAACGCATAACGCATAACGCATAACGCATAACGCATAACGCATAACGCATAACGCATAACGCATAACGCATAACCCATAACGCATAACGCATAACGCATAACGCATAACGCATAACGCATAAGGCATAAGCATAACGCATAACGCATAACGCATAACGCATAACGCATAACGCATAACGCATAACGCATAACGCATAACGCATAACGCATAACGCATAACGCATAACGCGTAACGCAAAACTCATAACGCATAACGCATAACGCATAACGCATAACGCATATGGCATAAGCATAACGCATAACGCATAACGCATAACGCATAACGCATAACGCATAACGCATAACGCGTAACGCAAAACTCATAACGCATAACGCATAACGCATAACGCATAACGCATAACGCATAACGCATAACGCATAACGCATAACGCATAACGCATAACGCATAACGCATAACGCATAACGCATAACGCATAACGCATAACGCATAACGCATAACGCATAACGCATAACGCATAACGCATAACGCATAACGCATAACGCATAACGCATAACGCATAACGCATAACGCATAACGCATAACGCATAACGCATAACGCATAACGCATAACGCATAACGCATAACGCATAACGCATAACGCAAAACCCATAACGCCTAAAGCATAACGCATAACGCATAACGCATAACGCATAACGCATAACGCATAACGCATAACGCATAACGCATAACGCATAACGCATAACGCATAACGCATAACGCATAACGCATAACGCATAACGCATAACGCATAACGCATAACGCAAAACCCATAACGCCTAAAGCATAACGCATAACGCATAACGCATAACGCATAACGCATAACGCATAACGCATAACGCATAACGCATAACGCATAACGCATAACGCATAACGCATAACGCATAACGCATAACGCATAACGCATAACGCATAACGCATAACGCATAACGCATAACGCATAACGCATAACGCGTAACGCATAACGCATGACGCACAACGCATAACGCATAACGCATAACGCATAACGCATAACGCATAACGCATAACGCATAACGCATTACGCATAACGCATAACGCATAACGCATAACGCATAAGGCATAAGCATAACGCATAACGCATAACGCATAACGCATAACGCATAACGCATAACGCGTAACGCGTAACGCAAAACTCATAACGCATAGCGCATAACGCATATGGCATAACGCATAATGCAAAAGTCATAACGCATAACGCATAACGCATAACGCATAACGCATAACGCATAACGCATAACGCATAACGCATAACGCATAACGCATAACGCATAACGCATAACGCATAACGCATAACGCATAACGCATAACGCATAACGCATAACGCATAACGCATAACGCATAACGCATAACGCATAACGCGTAACGCAAAACTCATAACCCATAACGCATAACGCATAACGCATAACGCATAACGTATAAACCATAAGGCATAACGCATAGCCCATAACGCATAACGCATAACGCATAACGCATAATGCAAAAGTCATAACGCATAACGCATAACGCATAACGCATAACGCATAACGCATAACGCATAACGCATAACGCATAACGCATAACGCATAACGCATTACGCATAACGCATAACGCGTAACGCATAACGCATGACGCACAACGCATAACGCATAACGCATAACGCATAACGCATAACGCATAACGCATAACGCATAACGCATAATGCATAACGCATAACGCATAACGCATAACGCATAACGCATAACGCGTAACGCATAACGCATAACGCATAACGCATAACGCATAACGCATAACGCATAACGCATAACGCATAACGCATAACGCGTAACGCATAACGCATGACGCACAACGCATAACGCATAACGCATAACGCATAACGCATAACGCATAACGCATTACGCATAACGCATAACGCATAACGCATAACGCATAACGCGTAACGCAAAACTCATAACCCATAACGCATAACGCATAACGCATAACGCATAACGTATAAACCATAAGGCATAACGCATAGCCCATAACGCATAACGCATAACGCATAACGCATAATGCAAAAGTCATAACGCATAACGCATAACGCATAACGCATAAGGCATAAGCATAACGCATAACGCATAACGCATAACGCATAACGCATAACGCATAACGCATAACGCATAACGCATAACGCATAACGCATAACGCATAACGCATAACGCATAACGCATAACGCATAACGCATAACGCATAACGCATAACGCATAACGCATAACGCGTAACGCAAAACTCATAACGCATAACGCATAACGCATAACGCATAACGCATAACGCATAACGCATAACGCATAACGCATATGGCATAAGCATAACGCATAACGCATAACGCATAACGCATAACGCATAACGCATAACGCATAACGCATAACGCATAACGCATAACGCATAACGCATAACGCATAACGCATAACGCATAACGCATTACGCATAACGCATAACGCATAACGCATATCGCATAACGCATAACGCATAACGCATAACGCATAACGCATAACGCATAACGCATAACGCATAACGCATTACGCATAACGCATAACGCATAACGCATAACGCATAACGCATAACGCATAACGCATAACGCATAACTCATAACGCATAACGCATAACGCATAACGCATAACGCATAACGCATAACTCATGACGCACGACCCATAACGCATAACGCATAACGCATAACGCATAACGCATAACGCATAACGCATAACGCATAACGCATAACGCATAACGCATAACGCATAACGCATAACGCATAACGCATAACGCATAACGCATAACGCATAACGCATAACGCATAACGCATAACGCATAACGCATAACGCATAACGCATAACGCATAACGCATAACGCATAACGCATAACGCATAACGCATAACGCATAACGCATAACGCATAACGCATAACGCATAACGCATAACGCATAACGCATAACGCATAACGCATAACGCATAACGCATAACGCATAACGCATAACGCATAACGCATAACGCATAACGCATAACGCATAACGCATAACGCATAACGCATAACGCATAACGCATAACGCATAACGCATAACGCATAACGCATAACGCATAACGCATAACGCATAACGCATAACGCATAACGCATAACGCATAACGCATAACGCATAACGCATAACGCATAACGCATAACGCTTAACGCATAAGGCATAAGCATAACGCATAACGCATAACGCATAACGCATAACGCATAACGCATATGGCATAACGCATAATGCAAAAGTCATAACGCATAACGCATAACGCATAACGCATAACGCATAACGCATAACGCATAACGCATAACGCATAAGGCATAAGCATAACGCATAACGCATAACGCATAACGCATAACGCATAACGCGTAACGCAAAACTCATAACGCATAACGCATAACGCATAACGCATAACGCATAACGCATATGGCATAAGCATAACGCATAACGCATAACGCATAACGCATAACGCATAACGCATAACGCATAACGCATAACGCGTAACGCGTAACGCAAAACTCATAACGCATAACGCATAACGCATAACGCATAACGCATAACGCATAACGCATAACGCATAACGCATAACGCATAACGCATAACGCATAACGCATAACGCATAACGCATAACGCATAACGCATAACGCATAACGCATAACGCATAACGCATAACGCGTAACGCGTAACGCAAAACTCATAACGCATAACGCATAACGCATAACGCATAACGCATAACGCATAACGCATAACGCATAACGCATAACGCATAACGCATAACGCATAACGCATAACGCATAACGCATAACGCATAACGCATAACGCATAACGCATAACGCATAACGCATAACGCATAACGCATAACGCATAACGCATAACGCATAACGCATAACGCATAACGCATAACGCATAACGCATAACGCATAACGCATAACGCATAACGCATAACGCATAACGCATAACGCATAACGCATAACGCATAACGCATAACGCATAACGCATAACGCATAACGCATAACCCTTAACGCATAACGCATAACGCATAACGCATAACGCATAACGCATAACGCATAACGCATAACGCATAAGGCATAAGCATAACGCATAACGCATAACGCATAACGCATAACGCATAACGCATAACGCATAACGCATAACGCATAACGCATAACGCATAACGCATAACGCATAACGCGTAACGCAAAACTCATAACGCATAACGCATAACGCATAACGCATAACGCATAACGCATATGGCATAAGCATAACGCATAACGCATAACGCATAACGCATAACGCATAACGCATAACGCGTAACGCAAAACTCATAACGCATAACGCATAACGCATAACGCATAACGCATAACGCATAACGCATAACGCATAACGCATAACGCATAACGCATAACGCATAACGCATAACGCATAACGCATAACGCATAACGCATAACGCATAACGCATAACGCATAACGCATAACGCATAACGCATAACGCATAACGCATAACGCATAACGCATAACGCATAACGCATAACGCATAACGCATAACGCATAACGCATAACGCATAACGCATAACGCATAACGCATAACGCATAACGCATAACGCATAACGCATAACGCATAACGCATAACGCATAACGCATAACGCATAACGCATAACGCATAACGTATAACGCATAACGCATAACGCATAACGCATAACGCATAACGCAAAACCCATAACGCCTAAAGCATAACGCATAACGCATAACGCATAACGCATAACGCATAACGCATAACGCATAACGCATAACGCATAACGCATAACGCATAACGCATAACGCATAACGCATAACGCATAACGCATAACGCATAACGCATAACGCATAACGCATAACGCATAACGCATAACGCATAACGCATAACGCATAACGCATAATGCATAACGCATAACGCATAACGCATAACGCATAACGCATAACGCGTAACGCAAAACTCATAACCCATAACGCATAACGCATAACGTATAAACCATAAGGCATAACGCATAGCCCATAACGCATAACGCATAACGCATAACGCATAATGCAAAAGTCATAACGCATAACGCATAACGCATAACGCATAACGCATAACGCATAACGCATAACGCATAACGCATAACGCATAACGCATAATGCATAACGCATAACGCATAACGCATAACGCATAACGCATAACGCATAACGCATAACCCTTAACGCATAACGCATAACGCATAACGCATAACGCATAACGCATAACGCATAACGCATAACGCATAAGGCATAAGCATAACGCATAACGCATAACGCATAACGCATAACGCATAACGCATAACGCATAACGCATAACGCATAACGCATAACGCATAACGCATAACGCGTAACGCAAAACTCATAACGCATAACGCATAACGCATAACGCATAACGCATAACGCATATGGCATAAGCATAACGCATAACGCATAACGCATAACGCATAACGCATAACGCATAACGCGTAACGCAAAACTCATAACGCATAACGCATAACGCATAACGCATAACGCATAACGCATAACGCATAACGCATAACGCATAACGCATAACGCATAACGCATAACGCATAACGCATAACGCATAACGCATAACGCATAACGCATAACGCATAACGCATAACGCATAACGCATAACGCATAACGCATAACGCATAACGCATAACGCATAACGCATAACGCATAACGCATAACGCATAACGCATAACGCATAACGCATAACGCATAACGCATAACGCATAACGCATAACGCATAACGCATAACGCATAACGCATAACGTATAACGCATAACGCATAACGCATAACGCATAACGCATAACGCAAAACCCATAACGCCTAAAGCATAACGCATAACGCATAACGCATAACGCATAACGCATAACGCATAACGCATAACGCATAACGCATAACGCATAACGCATAACGCATAACGCATAACGCATAACGCATAACGCATAACGCATAACGCATAATGCATAACGCATAACGCATAACGCATAACGCATAACGCATAACGCATAACGCGTAACGCAAAACTCATAACCCATAACGCATAACGCATAACGTATAAACCATAAGGCATAACGCATAGCCCATAACGCATAACGCATAACGCATAACGCATAATGCAAAAGTCATAACGCATAACGCATAACGCATAACGCATAACGCATAACGCATAACGCATAACGCATAACGCATAACGCATAATGCATAACGCATAACGCATAACGCATAACGCATAACGCATAACGCATAACGCATAACGCATAACGCATAACGCATAACGCATAACGCATAACGCATAACGCATAACGCATAACGCATAACGCATAACGCATAACGCGTAACGCATAACGCATGACGCATAACGCATAACGCATAACGCATAACGCATAACGCATAACGCATTACGCATAACGCATAACGCATAACGCATAACGCATAACGCGTAACGCAAAACTCATAACCCATAACGCATAACGCATAACGCATAACGCATAACGTATAAACCATAAGGCATAACGCATAGCCCATAACGCATAACGCATAACGCATAACGCATAATGCAAAAGTCATAACGCATAACGCATAACGCATAACGCATAACGCATAACGCATAACGCATAACGCATAACGCATAACGCATAACGCATAATGCATAACGCATAACGCATAACGCATAACGCATAACGCATAACGCATAACGCATAACGCATAACGCATAACGCATAACGCATAACGCATAACGCATAACGCATAACGCGTAACGCATAACGCATGACGCACAACGCATAACGCATAACGCATAACGCATAACGCATAACGCATAACGCATAACGCATAACGCATTACGCATAACGCATAACGCATAACGCATAACGCATAAGGCATAAGCATAACGCATAACGCATAACGCATAACGCATAACGCATAACGCATAACGCATAACGCATAACGCATAACGCATAACGCATAACGCATAACGCATAACGCATAACGCATAACGCGTAACGCAAAACTCATAACGCATAACGCATAACGCATAACGCATAACGCATAACGCATAACGCATAACGCATAACGGGTTAACGCATAACGCATAACGCATAACGCATAACGCATAACGCATAACGCATAACGCATAACGCATAACGCATAACGCATAACGCATAACGCATAACGCATAACGCATAACGCATAACGCATAACGCATAACGCATAACCCATAACGCATAACGCATAACGCATAACGCATAACGCATAACGCATAAGGCATAAGCATAACGCATAACGCATAACGCATAACGCATAACGCATAACGCATAACGCATAACGCATAACGCATAACGCATAACGCATAACGCATAACGCATAACGCATAACGCATAACGCATAACGCATAACGCATAACGCATAACGCATAACGCATAAGGCATAAGCATAACGCATAACGCATAACGCATAAGGCATAAGCATAACGCATAACGCATAACGCATAACGCATAACGCATAACGCGTAACGCAAAACTCATAACGCATAACGCATAACGCATAACGCATAACGCATAACGCATATGGCATAAGCATAACGCATAACGCATAACGCATAACGCATAACGCATAACGCATAACGCATAACGCATAACGCATAACGCATAACGCGTAACGCGTAACGCAAAACTCATAACGCATAACGCATAACGCATAACGCATAACGCATAACGCATAACGCATAACGCATAACGCATAACGCATAACGCATAACGCATAACGCATAACGCATAACGCATAACGCATAACGCATAACGCATAACGCATAACGCATAACGCATAACGCATAACGCATAACGCATAACGCATAACGCATAACGCATAACGCATAACGCATAACGCATAACGCATAACGCATAACGCATAACGCATAACGCATAACGCATAACGCATAACGCATAACGCAAAACCCATAACGCCTAAAGCATAACGCATAACGCATAACGCATAACGCATAACGCATAACGCATAACGCATAACGCATAACGCATAACGCATAACGCATAACGCATAACGCATAACGCATAACGCATAACGCATAACGCATAACGCATAACGCATAACGCATAACGCATAACGCATAACGCATAACGCATAACGCATAACGCATAACGCATAACGCATAACGCATAACGCATAACGCGTAACGCATAACGCATGACGCACAACGCATAACGCATAACGCATAACGCATAACGCATAACGCATAACGCATAACGCATAACGCATTACGCATAACGCATAACGCATAACGCATACCGCATAAGGCATAAGCATAACGCATAACGCATAACGCATAACGCATAACGCATAACGCATAACGCGTAACGCGTAACGCAAAACTCATAACGCATAACGCATAACGCATATGGCATAACGCATAATGCAAAAGTCATAACGCATAACGCATAACGCATAACGCATAACGCATAACGCATAACGCATAACGCATAACGCATAACGCATAACGCATAACGCATAACGCATAACGCATAACGCATAACGCATAACGCATAACGCATAACGCATAACGCATAACGCATAACGCATAACGCATAACGCGTAACGCAAAACTCATAACCCATAACGCATAACGCATAACGCATAACGCATAACGTATAAACCATAAGGCATAACGCATAGCCCATAACGCATAACGCATAACGCATAACGCATAATGCAAAAGTCATAACGCATAACGCATAACGCATAACGCATAACGCATAACGCATAACGCATAACGCATAACGCATAACGCATAACGCATAACGCATAACGCATAACGCATTACGCATAACGCATAACGCGTAACGCATAACGCATGACGCACAACGCATAACGCATAACGCATAACGCATAACGCATAACGCATAACGCATAACGCATTACGCATAACGCATAATGCATAACGCATAACGCATAACGCATAACGCATAACGCATAACGCATAACGCATAACGCATAACGCATAACGCATAACGCATAACGCATAACGCATAACGCATAACGCATAACGCATAACGCATAACGCATAACGCATAACGCGTAACGCATAACGCATGACGCACAACGCATAACGCATAACGCATAACGCATAACGCATAACGCATAACGCATTACGCATAACGCATAACGCATAACGCATAACGCATAACGCGTAACGCAAAACTCATAACCCATAACGCATAACGCATAACGCATAACGCATAACGTATAAACCATAAGGCATAACGCATAGCCCATAACGCATAACGCATAACGCATAACGCATAATGCAAAAGTCATAACGCATAACGCATAACGCATAACGCATAAGGCATAAGCATAACGCATAACGCATAACGCATAACGCATAACGCATAACGCATAACGCATAACGCATAACGCATAACGCATAACGCATAACGCATAACGCATAACGCATAACGCATAACGCATAACGCATAACGCATAACGCATAACGCATAACGCATAACGCATAACGCATAACGCGTAACGCAAAACTCATAACGCATAACGCATAACGCATAACGCATAACGCATAACGCATAACGCATAACGCATAACGCATATGGCATAAGCATAACGCATAACGCATAACGCATAACGCATAACGCATAACGCATAACGCATAACGCATAACGCATAACGCATAACGCATAACGCATAACGCATAACGCATAACGCATAACGCATAACGCATTACGCATAACGCATAACGCATAACGCATATCGCATAACGCATAACGCATAACGCATAACGCATAACGCATAACGCATAACGCATAACGCATAACGCATTACGCATAACGCATAACGCATAACGCATAACGCATAACGCATAACGCATAACGCATAACGCATAACGCATAACTCATAACGCATAACGCATAACGCATAACGCATAACGCATAACGCATAACGCATAACGCATAACGCATAACTCATGACGCACGACCCATAACGCATAACGCATAACGCATAACGCATAACGCATAACGCATAACGCATAACGCATAACGCATAACGCATAACGCATAACGCATAACGCATAACGCATAACGCATAACGCATAACGCATAACGCATAACGCATAACGCATAACGCATAACGCATAACGCATAACGCATAACGCATAACGCATAACGCATAACGCATAACGCATAACGCATAACGCATAACGCATAACGCATAACGCATAACGCATAACGCATAACGCATAACGCATAACGCATAACGCATAACGCATAACGCATAACGCATAACGCATAACGCATAACGCATAACGCATAACGCATAACGCATAACGCATAACGCATAACGCATAACGCATAACGCATAACGCATAACGCATAACGCATAACGCATAACGCATAACGCATAACGCATAACGCATAACGCATAACGCATAACGCATAACGCATAACGCATAACGCATAACGCATAACGCATAACGCATAACGCATAAGGCATAACGCATAGCCCATAACGCATAACGCATAACGCATAACGCATAATGCAAAAGTCATAACGCATAACGCATAACGGGTTAACGCATAACGCATAACGCATAACGCATAACGCATAACGCATAACGCATAACGCATAACGCATAACGCATAACGCATAACGCATAACGCATAACGCATAACGCATAACGCATAACGCATAACGCATAACGCATAACGCATAACGCATAACCCATAACGCATAACGCATAACGCATAACGCATAACGCATAACGCATAAGGCATAAGCATAACGCATAACGCATAACGCATAACGCATAACGCATAACGCATAACGCATAACGCATAACGCATAACGCATAACGCATAACGCATAACGCATAACGCATAACGCATAACGCATAACGCATAACGCATAACGCATAAGGCATAAGCATAACGCATAACGCATAACGCATAACGCATAACGCATAACGCATAACGCATATGGCATAACGCATAATGCAAAAGTCATAACGCATAACGCATAACGCATAACGCATAACGCATAACGCATAACGCATAACGCATAACGCATAACGCATAAGGCATAAGCATAACGCATAACGCATAACGCATAACGCATAACGCATAACGCGTAACGCAAAACTCATAACGCATAACGCATAACGCATAACGCATAACGCATAACGCATATGGCATAAGCATAACGCATAACGCATAACGCATAACGCATAACGCATAACGCATAACGCATAACGCATAACGCATAACGCATAACGCATAACGCGTAACGCGTAACGCAAAACTCATAACGCATAACGCATAACGCATAACGCATAACGCATAACGCATAACGCATAACGCATAACGCATAACGCATAACGCATAACGCATAACGCATAACGCATAACGCATAACGCATAACGCATAACGCATAACGCATAACGCATAACGCATAACGCATAACGCATAACGCATAACGCATAACGCATAACGCATAACGCATAACGCATAACGCATAACGCATAACGCATAACGCATAACGCATAACGCATAACGCATAACGCATAACGCATAACGCAAAACCCATAACGCCTAAAGCATAACGCATAACGCATAACGCATAACGCATAACGCATAACGCATAACGCATAACGCATAACGCATAACGCATAACGCATAACGCATAACGCATAACGCATAACGCATAACGCATAACGCATAACGCATAACGCATAACGCATAACGCATAACGCATAACGCATAACGCATAACGCATAACGCATAACGCATAACGCATAACGCATAACGCATAACGCATAACGCGTAACGCATAACGCATGACGCACAACGCATAACGCATAACGCATAACGCATAACGCATAACGCATAACGCATAACGCATAACGCATTACGCATAACGCATAACGCATAACGCATACCGCATAAGGCATAAGCATAACGCATAACGCATAACGCATAACGCATAACGCATAACGCATAACGCGTAACGCGTAACGCAAAACTCATAATGCATAACGCATAACGCATATGGCATAACGCATAATGCAAAAGTCATAACGCATAACGCATAACGCATAACGCATAACGCATAACGCATAACGCATAACGCATAACGCATAACGCATAACGCATAACGCATAACGCATAACGCATAACGCATAACGCATAACGCATAACGCATAACGCATAACGCATAACGCATAACGCATAACGCGTAACGCAAAACTCATAACCCATAACGCATAACGCATAACGCATAACGCATAACGTATAAACCATAAGGCATAACGCATAGCCCATAACGCATAACGCATAACGCATAACGCATAACGCATAATGCAAAAGTCATAACGCATAACGCATAACGCATAACGCATAACGCATAACGCATAACGCATAACGCATAACGCATAACGCATAACGCACAACGCATAACGCATAACGCATTACGCATAACGCATAACGCGTAACGCATAACGCATGACGCACAACGCATAACGCATAACGCATAACGCATAACGCATAACGCATAACGCATAACGCATTACGCATAACGCATAATGCATAACGCATAACGCATAACGCATAACGCATAACGCATAACGCATAACGCATAACGCATAACGCATAACGCATAACGCATAACGCATAACGCATAACGCATAACGCATAACGCATAACGCATAACGCATAACGCGTAACGCATAACGCATGACGCACAACGCATAACGCATAACGCATAACGCATAACGCATAACGCATAACGCATTACGCATAACGCATAACGCATAACGCATAACGCATAACGCGTAACGCAAAACTCATAACCCATAACGCATAACGCATAACGCATAACGCATAACGTATAAACCATAAGGCATAACGCATAGCCCATAACGCATAACGCATAACGCATAACGCATAATGCAAAAGTCATAACGCATAACGCATAACGCATAACGCATAAGGCATAAGCATAACGCATAACGCATAACGCATAACGCATAACGCATAACGCATAACGCATAACGCATAACGCATAACGCATAACGCATAACGCATAACGCATAACGCATAACGCATAACGCATAACGCATAACGCATAACGCATAACGCATAACGCATAACGCATAACGCATAACGCATAACGCGTAACGCAAAACTCATAACGCATAACGCATAACGCATAACGCATAACGCATAACGCATAACGCATAACGCATAACGCATATGGCATAAGCATAACGCATAACGCATAACGCATAACGCATAACGCATAACGCATAACGCATAACGCATAACGCATAACGCATAACGCATAACGCATAACGCATAACGCATAACGCATAACGCATAACGCATTACGCATAACGCATAACGCATAACGCATATCGCATAACGCATAACGCATAACGCATAATGCAAAAGTCATAACGCATAACGCATAACGGGTTAACGCATAACGCATAACGCATAACGCATAACGCATAACGCATAACGCATAACGCATAACGCATAACGCATAACGCATAACGCATAACGCATAACGCATAACGCATAACGCATAACGCATAACGCATAACGCATAACGCATAACGCATAAACCATAAGGCATAACGCATAGCCCATAACGCATAACGCATAACGCATAACGCATAATGCAAAAGTCATAACGCATAACGCATAACGGGTTAACGCATAACGCATAACGCATAACGCATAACGCATAACGCATAACGCATAACGCATAACGCATAACGCATAACGCATAACGCATAACGCATAACGCATAACGCATAACGCATAACGCATAACGCATAACGCATAACGCATAACGCATAACGCATAACGCATAACGCATAACCCATAACGCATAACGCATAACGCATAACGCATAACGCATAACGCATAACGCATAACGCATAAGGCATAAGCATAACGCATAACGCATAACGCATAACGCATAACGCATAACGCATAACGCATAACGCATAACGCATAACGCATAACGCATAACGCATAACGCATAACGCATAACGCATAACGCATAACGCATAACGCATAACGCATAAGGCATAAGCATAACGCATAACGCATAACGCATAACGCATAACGCATAACGCATATGGCATAACGCATAATGCAAAAGTCATAACGCATAACGCATAACGCATAACGCATAACGCATAACGCATAACGCATAACGCATAACGCATAACGCATAAGGCATAAGCATAACGCATAACGCATAACGCATAACGCATAACGCATAACGCGTAACGCAAAACTCATAACGCATAACGCATAACGCATAACGCATAACGCATAACGCATAACGCATATGGCATAAGCATAACGCATAACGCATAACGCATAACGCATAACGCATAACGCATAACGCATAACGCATAACGCATAACGCATAACGCATAACGCATAACGCATAACGCATAACGCATAACGCATTACGCATTACGCATAACGCATAATGCATAACGCATATCGCATAACGCATAACGCATAACGCATAACGCATAACGCATAACGCATAACGCATAACGCATAACGCATAACGCATTACGCATAACGCATAACGCATAACGCATAACGCATAACGCATAACGCATAACGCATAACGCATAACTCATAACGCATAACGCATAACGCATAACGCATAACGCATAACGCATAACGCATAACGCATAACGCATAACTCATGACGCACGACGCATAACGCATAACGCATAACGCATAACGCATAACGCATAACGCATAACGCATAACGCATAACGCATAACGCATAACGCATAACGCATAACGCATAACGCATAACGCATAACGCATAACGCATAACGCATAACGCATAACGCATAACGCATAACGCATAACGCATAACGCATAACGCATAACGCATAACGCATAACGCATAACGCATAACGCATAACGCATAACGCATAACGCATAACGCATAACGCATAACGCATAACGCATAACGCATAACGCATAACGCATAACGCATAACGCATAACGCATAAACCAT
Source organism: Lasioglossum baleicum (assembly GCF_051020765.1). Classification (NCBI taxonomy): domain Eukaryota; kingdom Metazoa; phylum Arthropoda; class Insecta; order Hymenoptera; family Halictidae; genus Lasioglossum; species Lasioglossum baleicum. Next base: position 104,268 of record NW_027469483.1, on the reverse strand, counting down.
AAGGCATAACGCATAGCCCATAACGCATAACGCATAACGCATAACGCATAATGCAAAAGTCATAACGCATAACGCATAACGCATAACGCATAACGCATAACGCATAACGCATAACGCATAACGCATAACGCATAACGCATAACGCATAACGCATAACGCATAACGCATAACGCATAACGCATAACGCATAACGCATAACGCATAACGCATAACGCATAACGCATAACGCATAACGCATAACGCATAACGCATAACGCATAACGCATAACGCATAACGCATAACGCATAACGCATAACGCATAACGCATAACGCATAACCCATAACGCATAACGCATAACGCATAACGCATAACGCATAACGCATAACGCATAAGGCATAAGCATAACGCATAACGCATAACGCATAACGCATAACGCATAACGCATAACGCATAACGCATAACGCATAACGCATAACGCATAACGCATAACGCATAACGCATAACGCATAACGCATAACGCATAACGCATAACGCATAACGCATAACGCATAACGCATAACGCATAAGGCATAAGCATAACGCATAACGCATAACGCATAACGCATAACGCATAACGCATATGGCATAACGCATAATGCAAAAGTCATAACGCATAACGCATAACGCATAACGCATAACGCATAACGCATAACGCATAACGCATAACGCATAACGCATAAGGCATAAGCATAACGCATAACGCATAACGCATAACGCATAACGCATAACGCGTAACGCAAAACTCATAACGCATAACGCATAACGCATAACGCATAACGCATAACGCATAACGCATATGGCATAAGCATAACGCATAACGCATAACGCATAACGCATAACGCATAACGCATAACGCATAACGCATAACGCATAACGCGTAACGCGTAACGCAAAACTCATAACGCATAACGCATAACGCATAACGCATAACGCATAACGCATAACGCATAACGCATAACGCATAACGCATAACGCATAACGCATAACGCATAACGCATAACGCATAACGCATAACGCATAACGCATAACGCATAACGCATAACGCATAACGCATAACGCATAACGCATAACGCATAACGCATAACGCATAACGCATAACGCATAACGCATAACGCATAACGCATAACGCATAACGCATAACGCATAACCCTTAACGCATAACGCATAACGCATAACGCATAACGCATAACGCATAACGCATAAGGCATAAGCATAACGCATAACGCATAACGCATAACGCATAACGCATAACGCATAACGCATAACGCATAACGCATAACGCATAACGCATAACGCATAACGCATAACGCGTAACGCAAAACTCATAACGCATAACGCATAACGCATAACGCATAACGCATAACGCATAACGCATAACGCATAACGCATATGGCATAAGCATAACGCATAACGCATAACGCATAACGCATAACGCATAACGCATAACGCGTAACGCAAAACTCATAACGCATAACGCATAACGCATAACGCATAACGCATAACGCATAACGCATAACGCATAACGCATAACGCATAACGCATAACGCATAACGCATAACGCATAACGCATAACGCATAACGCATAACGCATAACGCATAACGCATAACGCATAACGCATAACGCATAACGCATAACGCATAACGCATAACGCATAACGCATAACGCATAACGCATAACGCATAACGCATAATGCATAACGCATAACGCATAACGCATAACGCATAACGCATAACGCATAACGCATAACGCGTAACGCAAAACTCATAACCCATAACGCATAACGCATAACGTATAAACCATAAGGCATAACGCATAGCCCATAACGCATAACGCATAACGCATAACGCATAATGCAAAAGTCATAACGCATAACGCATAACGCATAACGCATAACGCATAACGCATAACGCATAACGCATAACGCATAACGCATAACGCATAACGCATAACGCATAATGCATAACGCATAACGCATAACGCATAACGCATAACGCATAACGCATAACGCATAACGCATAACGCATAACGCATAACGCATAACGCATAACGCATAACGCATAACGCATAACGCGTAACGCATAACGCATGACGCACAACGCATAACGCATAACGCATAACGCATAACGCATAACGCATAACGCATAACGCATTACGCATAACGCATAACGCATAACGCATAACGCATAACGCGTAACGCAAAACTCATAACCCATAACGCATAACGCATAACGCATAACGCATAACGCATAACGCATAACGCATAACGCATTACGCATAACGCATAATGCATAACGCATAACGCATAACGCATAACGCATAACGCATAACGCATAACGCATAACGCATAACGCATAACGCATAACGCATAACGCATAACGCATAACGCATAACGCATAACGCATAACGCGTAACGCATAACGCATGACGCACAACGCATAACGCATAACGCATAACGCATAACGCATAACGCATAACGCATAACGCATAACGCATTACGCATAACGCATAACGCATAACGCATAACGCATAAGGCATAAGCATAACGCATAACGCATAACGCATAACGCATAACGCATAACGCATAACGCATAACGCATAACGCATAACGCATAACGCATAACGCATAACGCATAACGCATAACGCATAACGCATAACGCATAACGCGTAACGCAAAACTCATAACGCATAACGCATAACGCATAACGCATAACGCATAACGCATAACGCATAACGCATATGGCATAAGCATAACGCATAACGCATAACGCATAACGCATAACGCATAACGCATAACGCATAACGCATAACGCATAACGCATAACGCATAACGCATAACGCATAACGCATAACGCATAACGCATAACGCATAACGCATAACGCATTACGCATAACGCATAACGCATAACGCATATCGCATAACGCATAACGCATAACGCATAACGCATAACGCATAACGCATAACGCATAACGCATAACGCATAACGCATTACGCATAACGCATAACGCATAACGCATAACGCATAACGCATAACGCATAACGCATAACGCATAACTCATAACGCATAACGCATAACGCATAACGCATAACGCATAACGCATAACGCATAACGCATAACGCATAACGCATAACTCATGACGCACGACGCATAACGCATAACGCATAACGCATAACGCATAACGCATAACGCATAACGCATAACGCATAACGCATAACGCATAACGCATAACGCATAACGCATAACGCATAACGCATAACGCATAACGCATAACGCATAACGCATAACGCATAACGCATAACGCATAACGCATAACGCATAACGTATAAACCATAAGGCATAACGCATAGCCCATAACGCATAACGCATAACGCATAACGCATAATGCAAAAGTCATAACGCATAACGCATAACGGATAACGCATAACGCATAACGCATAACGCATAACGCATAACGCATAACGCATAACGCATAACGCATAACGCATAACGCATAACGCATAACGCATAACGCATAACGCATAACGCATAACGCATAACGCATAACGCATAACGCATAACGCATAACGCATAACGCATAACGCATAACGCATAACGCATAACGCATAACGCATAACGCATAACGCATAACGCATAACGCATAACGCATAACGCATAACGCATAACGCATAACGCATAACGCATAACGCATAACGCATAACGCATAACCCATAACGCATAACGCATAACGCATAACGCATAACGCATAACGCATAACGCATAAGGCATAAGCATAACGCATAACGCATAACGCATAACGCATAACGCATAACGCATAACGCATAACGCATAACGCATAACGCATAACGCATAACGCATAACGCATAACGCATAACGCGTAACGCAAAACTCATAACGCATAACGCATAACGCATAACGCATAACGCATAACGCATAACGCATAACGCATAACGCATAACGCATAACGCATAACGCATAACGCATAACGCATAACGCATAACGCATAACGCATAACGCATAACGCATAACGCATAACGCATAACGCATAACGCATAACGCATAACGCATAACGCATAACGCATAACGCATAACGCATAACGCATAACGCATAACGCATAACGCATAACGCATAACGCATAACGCATAACGCATAACGCATAACGCATAACGCATAACGTATAACGCATAACGCATAACGCATAACGCATAACGCATAACGCAAAACCCATAACGCCTAAAGCATAACGCATAACGCATAACGCATAACGCATAACGCATAACGCATAACGCATAACGCATAACGCATAACGCATAACGCATAACGCATAACGCATAACGCATAACGCATAACGCATAACGCATAACGCATAACGCATAACGCATAACGCATAACGCATAACGCATAACGCATAACGCAAAACCCATAACGCCTAAAGCATAACGCATAACGCATAACGCATAACGCATAACGCATAACGCATAACGCATAACGCATAACGCATAACGCATAACGCATAACGCGTAACGCGTAACGCAAAACTCATAACGCATAACGCATAACGCATATGGCATAACGCATAATGCAAAAGTCATAACGCATAACGCATAACGCATAACGCATAACGCATAACGCATAACGCATAACGCATAACGCATAACGCATAACGCATAACGCATAACGCATAACGCATAACGCATAACGCATAACGCATAACGCATAACGCATAACGCATAACGCATAACGCATAACGCATAACGCATAACGCGTAACGCAAAACTCATAACCCATAACGCATAACGCATAACGCATAACGCATAACGCATAACGCATAACGCATAACGCATAACGCATAACGCATAATGCAAAAGTCATAACGCATAACGCATAACGCATAACGCATAACGCATAACGCATAACGCATAACGCATAACGCATAACGCATAACGCATAACGCATAACGCATAACGCATAACGCATAACGCATAACGCATAACGCATAACGCATAACGCATAACGCATAACGCATAACGCATAACGCATAACGCATAACGCATAACGCATAACGCATAACGCATAACGCATAACGCATTACGCATAACGCATAACGCATAACGCATAAGGCATAAGGCATAAGCATAACGCATAACGCATAACGCATAACGCATAACGCATAACGCATAACGCATAACGCATAACGCATAACGCATAACGCATAACGCATAACGCATAACGCATAACGCATAACGCATAACGCATAACGCATAACGCATAACGCATAACGCATAACGCATAACGCATAACGCATAACGCATAACGCATAACGCATAACGCATATCGCATAACGCATAACGCATAAGGCATAAGCATAACGCATAACGCATAACGCATAACGCATAACGCATAACGCATAACGCATAACGCGTAACGCAAAACTCATAACGCATAACGCATAACGCATAACGCATATGGCATAAGCATAACGCATAACGCATAACGCATAACGCATAACGCATAACGCATAACGCATAACGCATAACGCATAACGCATAACGCATAACGCGTAACGCAAAACTCATAACGCATAACGCATAACGCATAACGCATAACGCATAACGCATAACGCATAACGCATAACGCATAACGCATAACGCAAAACCCATAACGCCTAAAGCATAACGCATAACGCATAACGCATAACGCATAACGCATAACGCATAACGCATAACGCATAACGCATAACGCATAACGCATAACGCATAACGCATAACGCGTAACGCATAACGCATGACGCACAACGCATAACGCATAACGCATAACGCATAACGCATAACGCATAACGCATAACGCATAACGCATAACGCATAACGCATTACGCATAACGCATGACGCACAACGCATAACGCATAACGCATAACGCATAACGCATAACGCATAACGCATAACGCATAACGCATTACGCATAACGCATAACGCATAACGCATAACGCATAACGCATAAGGCATAAGCATAACGCATAACGCATAACGCATAACGCATAACGCATAACGCATAACGCGTAACGCGTAACGCAAAACTCATAACGCATAACGCATAACGCATATGGCATAACGCATAATGCAAAAGTCATAACGCATAACGCATAACGCATAACGCATAACGCATAACGCATAACGCATAACGCATAACGCATAACGCATAACGCATAACGCATAACGCATAACGCATAACGCATAACGCATAACGCATAACGCATAACGCATAACGCATAACGCATAACGCGTAACGCAAAACTCATAACCCATAACGCATAACGCATAACGCATAACGCATAACGTATAAACCATAAGGCATAACGCATAGCCCATAACGCATAACGCATAACGCATAACGCATAATGCAAAAGTCATAACGCATAACGCATAACGCATAACGCATAACGCATAACGCATAACGCATAACGCATAACGCATAACGCATAACGCATAACGCATAACGCATAACGCATAACGCATAACGCATAACGCATAACGCATAACGCATAACTCATGACGCACGACGCATAACGCATAACGCATAACGCATAACGCATAACGCATAACGCATAACGCATAACGCATAACGCATAACGCATAACGCATAACGCATAACGCATAACGCATAACGCATAACGCATAACGCATAACGCATAACGCATAACGCATAACGCATAACGCATAACGCATAACGCATAACGCATAACGCATAACGCATAACGCATAACGCATAACGCATAACGCATAACGCATAACGCATAACGCATAACGCATAACGCATAACGCATAACGCATAACGCATAACGCATAACGCATAACGCATAACGCATAACGCATAACGCATAACGCATAACGCATAACGCATAACGCATAACGCATAACGCATAACGCATAACGCATAACGCATAACGCATAAAGCATAACGCATAACGCATAACGCATAACGCATAACGCATAACGCATAACGCATAACGCATAACGCATAACGCATAACGCATAACGCATAACGCATAACGCATAACGCATAACGCATAAGGCATAAGCATAACGCATAACGCATAACGCATAACGCATAACGCATAACGCATAACGCATAACGCATAACGCATATGGCATAACGCATAATGCAAAAGTCATAACGCATAACGCATAACGCATAACGCATAACGCATAACGCATAACGCATAACGCATAACGCATAACGCATAACGCATAACGCATAACGCATAACGCATAACGCATAACCCATAACGCATAACGCATAACGCATAACGCATAACGCATAACGCATAACGCGTAACGCAAAACTCATAACGCATAACGCATAACGCATAACGCATAACGCATAACGCATAACGCATAACGCATAACGCATAACGCATAACGCATAACGTATAAACCATAAGGCATAACGCATAGCCCATAACGCATAACGCATAACGCATAACGCATAATGCAAAAGTCATAACGCATAACGCAAAACGGATAACGCATAACGCATAACGCATAACGCATAACGCATAACGCATAACGCATAACGCATAACGCATAACGCATAACGCATAACGCATAACGCATAACGCATAACGCATAACGCATAACGCATAACGCATAACGCATAACGCATAACGCATAACGCATAACGCATAACGCATAACGCATAACGCATAACGCATAACGCATAACGCATAACGCATAACGCATAACGCATAACGCATAACGCATAACGCATAACGCATAACGCATAACGCATAACGCATAACCCATAACGCATAACGCATAACGCATAACGCATAACGCATAACGCATAACGCATAACGCATAACGCATAACGCATAACGCATAAGGCATAAGCATAACGCATAACGCATAACGCATAACGCATAACGCATAACGCATAACGCATAACGCATAACGCATAACGCATAACGCATAACGCATAACGCGTAACGCAAAACTCATAACGCATAACGCATAACGCATAACGCATAACGCATAACGCATAACGCATAACGCATAACGCATAACGCATAACGCATAACGCATAACGCATAACGCATAACGCATAACGCATAACGCATAACGCCTAACGCATAACGCATAACGCATAACGCATAACGCATAACGCATAACGCATAACGCATAACGCATAACGCATAACGCATAACGCATAACGCATAACGCATAACGCATAACGCATAACGCATAACGCATAACGCATAACGCATAACGCATAACGCATAACGCATAACGCATAACGCAAAACCCATAACGCCTAAAGCATAACGCATAACGCATAACGCATAACGCATAACGCATAACGCATAACGCATAACGCATAACGCATAACGCATAACGCATAACGCATAACGCATAACGCATAACGCATAACGCATAACGCATAACGCATAACGCATAACGCATAACGCATAACGCATAACGCATAACGCATAACGCATAACGCATAACGCATAACGCATAACGCATAACGCATAACGCAAAACCCATAACGCCTAAAGCATAACGCATAACGCATAACGCATAACGCATAACGCATAACGCATAACGCATAACGCATAACGCATAACGCATAACGCATAACGCATAACGCATAACGCATAACGCATAACGCATAACGCATAACGCATAACGCATAACGCATAACGCATAACGCATAACGCATAACGCATAACGCATAACGCATAACGCATAACGCATAACGCATAACGCATAACGCATAACGCATAACGCATAACGCATAACGCATAACGCATAACGCGTAACGCATAACGCATGACGCACAACGCATAACGCATAACGCATAACGCATAACGCATAACGCATAACGCATAACGCATTACGCATAACGCATAACGCATAACGCATAACGCATAAGGCATAAGCATAACGCATAACGCATAACGCATAACGCATAACGCATAACGCATAACGCGTAACGCGTAACGCAAAACTCATAACGCATAACGCATAACGCATATGGCATAACGCATAATGCAAAAGTCATAACGCATAACGCATAACGCATAACGCATAACGCATAACGCATAACGCTTAACGCATAACGCATAACGCATAACGCATAACGCATAACGTATAACGCATAACGCATAACGCATAACGCATAACGCATAACGCAAAACCCATAACGCCTAAAGCATAACGCATAACGCATAACGCATAACGCATAACGCATAACGCATAACGCATAACGCATAACGCATAACGCATAACGCATAACGCATAACGCATAACGCATAACGCATAACGCATAACGCGTAACGCATAACGCATGACGCACAACGCATAACGCATAACGCATAACGCATAACGCATAACGCATAACGCATAACGCATTACGCATAACGCATAACGCATAACGCATAACGCATAACGCGTAACGCAAAACTCATAACCCATAACGCATAACGCATAACGCATAACGCATAACGCATAACGCATAACGCATAACGCATAACGCATAACGCATATGGCATAAGCATAACGCATAACGCATAACGCATAACGCATAACGCATAACGCATAACGCATAACGCATAACGCATAACGCATAACGCATAACGCATAACGCATAACGCATAACGCATAACGCATAACGCATAACGCATAACGCATAACGCATTACGCATTACGCATAACGCATAACGCATAACGCATATCGCATAACGCATAACGCATAACGCATAACGCATAACGCATAACGCATAACGCATAACACATAACGCATAACGCATTACGCATAACGCATAACGCATAACGCATAACGCATAACGCATAACGCATAACGCATAACGCATAACTCATAACGCATAACGCATAACGCATAACGCATAACGCATAACGCATAACGCATAACGCATAACTCATGACGCACGACGCATAACGCATAACGCATAACGCATAACGCATAACGCATAACGCATAACGCATAACGCATAACGCATAACGCATAACGCATAACGCATAACGCATAACGCATAACGCATAACGCATAACGCATAACGCATAACGCATAACGCATAACGCATAACGCATAACGCATAACGCATAACGCATAACGCATAACGCATAACGCATAACGCATAACGCATAACGCATAACGCATAACGCATAACGCATAACGCATAACGCATAACGCATAACGCATAACGCATAACGCATAACGCATAACGCATAACGCATAACGCATAAACCATAAGGCATAACGCATAGCCCATAACGCATAACGCATAACGCATAACGCATAATGCAAAAGTCATAACGCATAACGCATAACGGGTTAACGCATAACGCATAACGCATAACGCATAACGCATAACGCATAACGCATAACGCATAACGCATAACGCATAACGCATAACGCATAACGCATAACGCATAACGCATAACGCATAACGCATAACGCATAACGCATAACGCATAACGCATAACGCATAACGCATAACGCATAACGCATAACGCATAACGCATAACGCATAACGCATAACGCATAACGCATAACCCATAACGCATAACGCATAACGCATAACGCATAACGCATAACGCATAACGCATAACGCATAAGGCATAAGCATAACGCATAACGCATAACGCATAACGCATAACGCATAACGCATAACGCATAACGCATAACGCATAACGCATAACGCATAACGCATAACGCATAACGCATAACGCATAACGCATAACGCATAACGCATAACGCATAACGCATAACGCATAAGGCATAAGCATAACGCATAACGCATAACGCATAACGCATAACGCATAACGCATATGGCATAACGCATAATGCAAAAGTCATAACGCATAACGCATAACGCATAACGCATAACGCATAACGCATAACGCATAACGCATAACGCATAACGCATAAGGCATAAGCATAACGCATAACGCATAACGCATAACGCATAACGCATAACGCGTAACGCAAAACTCATAACGCATAACGCATAACGCATAACGCATAACGCATAACGCATAACGCATATGGCATAAGCATAACGCATAACGCATAACGCATAACGCATAACGCATAACGCATAACGCATAACGCATAACGCATAACGCGTAACGCGTAACGCAAAACTCATAACGCATAACGCATAACGCATAACGCATAACGCATAACGCATAACGCATAACGCATAACGCATAACGCATAACGCATAACGCATAACGCATAACGCATAACGCATAACGCATAACGCATAACGCATAACGCATAACGCATAACGCATAACGCATAACGCATAACGCATAACGCATAACGCATAACGCATAACGCATAACGCATAACGCATAACGCATAACGCATAACGCATAACGCATAACGCATAACGCATAACGCATAACGCATAACGCATAACCCTTAACGCATAACGCATAACGCATAACGCATAACGCATAACGCATAACGCATAAGGCATAAGCATAACGCATAACGCATAACGCATAACGCATAACGCATAACGCATAACGCATAACGCATAACGCATAACGCATAACGCATAACGCATAACGCATAACGCGTAACGCAAAACTCATAACGCATAACGCATAACGCATAACGCATAACGCATAACGCATAACGCATAACGCATAACGCATAACGCATATGGCATAAGCATAACGCATAACGCATAACGCATAACGCATAACGCATAACGCATAACGCGTAACGCAAAACTCATAACGCATAACGCATAACGCATAACGCATAACGCATAACGCATAACGCATAACGCATAACGCATAACGCATAACGCATAACGCATAACGCATAACGCATAACGCATAACGCATAACGCATAACGCATAACGCATAACGCATAACGCATAACGCATAACGCATAACGCATAACGCATAACGCATAACGCATAACGCATAACGCATAACGCATAACGCATAACGCATAACGCATAACGCATAACGCATAACGCATAACGCATAACGCATAACGCATAACGCATAACGCATAACGCATAACGCATAACGCATAACGCATAACGCATAACGCATAACGCATAACGCATAACGCATAACGCATAACGCATAACGCATAACGCATAACGCATAACGCATAACGCATAACCCATAACGCATAACGCATAACGCATAACGCATAACGCATAACGCATAACGCATAAGGCATAAGCATAACGCATAACGCATAACGCATAACGCATAACGCATAACGCATAACGCATAACGCATAACGCATAACGCATAACGCATAACGCATAACGCATAACGCGTAACGCAAAACTCATAACGCATAACGCATAACGCATAACGCATAACGCATAACGCATAACGCATAACGCATAACGCATAACGCATAACGCATAACGCATAACGCATAACGCATAACGCATAACGCATAACGCATAACGCATAACGCATAACGCATAACGCATAACGCATAACGCATAACGCATAACGCATAACGCATAACGCATAACGCATAACGCATAACGCATAACGCATAACGCATAACGCATAACGCATAACGCATAACGTATAACGCATAACGCATAACGCATAACGCATAACGCATAACGCAAAACCCATAACGCCTAAAGCATAACGCATAACGCATAACGCATAACGCATAACGCATAACGCATAACGCATAACGCATAACGCATAACGCATAACGCATAACGCATAACGCATAACGCATAACGCATAACGCATAACGCATAACGCATAACGCATAACGCATAACGCATAACGCATAACGCATAACGCATAACGCATAACGCATAACGCATAACGCAAAACCCATAACGCCTAAAGCATAACGCATAACGCATAACGCATAACGCATAACGCATAACGCATAACGCATAACGCATAACGCATAACGCATAACGCATAACGCATAACGCATAACGCGTAACGCGTAACGCAAAACTCATAACGCATAACGCATAACGCATATGGCATAACGCATAATGCAAAAGTCATAACGCATAACGCATAACGCATAACGCATAACGCATAACGCATAACGCATAACGCATAACGCATAACGCATAACGCATAACGCATAACGCATAACGCATAACGCATAACGCATAACGCGTAACGCAAAACTCATAACCCATAACGCATAACGCATAACGCATAACGCATAACGTATAAACCATAAGGCATAACGCATAGCCCATAACGCATAACGCATAACGCATAACGCATAACGCATAACGCATAACGCGTAACGCAAAACTCATAACCCATAACGCATAACGCATAACGCATAACGCATAACGTATAAACCATAAGGCATAACGCATAGCCCATAACGCATAACGCATAACGCATAACGCATAATGCAAAAGTCATAACGCATAACGCATAACGCATAACGCATAACGCATAACGCATAACGCATAACGCATAACGCATAACGCATAACGCATAACGCATAATGCATAACGCATAACGCATAACGCATAACGCATAACGCATAACGCATAATGCAAAAGTCATAACGCATAACGCATAACGCATAACGCATAACGCATAACGCATAACGCATAACGCATAACGCATAACGCATAACGCATAACGCATAACGCATAACGCATAACGCATAACGCATAACGCATAACGCATAACGCATAACGCATAACGCATAACGCATAACGCATAACGCATAACGCATAACGCATAACGCATAACGCATAACGCATAACGCATAACGCATAACGCATTACGCATAACGCATAACGCATAACGCATAACGCATAAGGCATAAGCATAACGCATAACGCATAACGCATAACGCATAACGCATAACGCATAACGCATAACGCATAACGCATAACGCATAACGCATAACGCATAACGCATAACGCATAACGCATAACGCATAACGCATAACGCATAACGCATAACGCATAACGCATAACGCATAACGCATAACGCATAACGCATAACGCATAACGCATATCGCATAACGCATAACGCATAAGGCATAAGCATAACGCATAACGCATAACGCATAACGCATAACGCATAACGCATAACGCATAACGCATAACGCGTAACGCAAAACTCATAACGCATAACGCATAACGCATAACGCATATGGCATAAGCATAACGCATAACGCATTACGCATAACGCATAACGCATAACGCATATCGCATAACGCATAACGCATAACGCATAACGCATAACGCATAACGCATAACGCATAACGCATAACGCATAACGCATTACGCATAACGCATAACGCATAACGCATAACGCATAACGCATAACGCATAACGCATAACGCATAACTCATAACGCATAACGCATAACGCATAACGCATAACGCATAACGCATAACGCATAACGCATAACTCATGACGCACGACGCATAACGCATAACGCATAACGCATAACGCATAACGCATAACGCATAACGCATAACGCATAACGCATAACGCATAACGCATAACGCATAACGCATAACGCATAACGCATAACGCATAACGCATAACGCATAACGCATAACGCATAACGCATAACGCATAACGCATAACGCATAACGCATAACGCATAACGCATAACGCATAACGCATAACGCATAACCCATAACGCATAACGCATAACGCATAACGCATAACGCATAACGCATAACGCATAACGCATAACGCATAACGCATAACGCATAACGCATAAGGCATAAGCATAACGCATAACGCATAACGCATAACGCATAACGCATAACGCGTAACGCAAAACTCATAACGCATAACGCATAACGCATAACGCATAACGCATAACGCATATGGCATAAGCATAACGCATAACGCATAACGCATAACGCATAACGCATAACGCATAACGCATAACGCATAACGCATAACGCGTAACGCGTAACGCAAAACTCATAACGCATAACGCATAACGCATAACGCATAACGCATAACGCATAACGCATAACGCATAACGCATAACGCATAACGCATAACGCATAACGCATAACGCATAACGCATAACGCATAACGCATAACGCATAACGCATAACGCATAACGCATAACGCATAACGCATAACGCATAACGCATAACGCATAACGCATAACGCATAACGCATAACGCATAACGCATAACGCATAACGCATAACGCATAACGCATAACGCATAACGCATAACGCATAACGCATAACGCATAACGCATAACCCTTAACGCATAACGCATAACGCATAACGCATAACGCATAACGCATAACGCATAAGGCATAAGCATAACGCATAACGCATAACGCATAACGCATAACGCATAACGCATAACGCATAACGCATAACGCATAACGCATAACGCATAACGCATAACGCGTAACGCAAAACTCATAACGCATAACGCATAACGCATAACGCATAACGCATAACGCATAACGCATAACGCATAACGCATAACGCATAACGCATATGGCATAAGCATAACGCATAACGCATAACGCATAACGCATAACGCATAACGCATAACGCGTAACGCAAAACTCATAACGCATAACGCATAACGCATAACGCATAACGCATAACGCATAACGCATAACGCATAACGCATAACGCATAACGCATAACGCATAACGCATAACGCATAACGCATAACGCATAACGCATAACGCATAACGCATAACGCATAACGCATAACGCATAACGCATAACGCATAACGCATAACGCATAACGCATAACGCATAACGCATAACGCATAACGCATAATGCATAACGCATAACGCATAACGCATAACGCATAACGCATAACGCATAACGCATAACGCGTAACGCAAAACTCATAACCCATAACGCATAACGCATAACGTATAAACCATAAGGCATAACGCATAGCCCATAACGCATAACGCATAACGCATAACGCATAATGCAAAAGTCATAACGCATAACGCATAACGCATAACGCATAACGCATAACGCATAACGCATAACGCATAACGCATAACGCATAACGCATAACGCATAATGCATAACGCATAACGCATAACGCATAACGCATAACGCATAACGCATAACGCATAACGCATAACGCATAACGCATAACGCATAACGCATAACGCATAACGCATAACGCATAACGCGTAACGCATAACGCATGACGCACAACGCATAACGCATAACGCATAACGCATAACGCATAACGCATAACGCATAACGCATTACGCATAACGCATAACGCATAACGCATAACGCATAACGCGTAACGCAAAACTCATAACCCATAACGCATAACGCATAACGCATAACGCATAACGCATAACGCATAACGCATAACGCATAACGCATAACGCATAATGCATAACGCATAACGCATAACGCATAACGCATAACGCATAACGCATAACGCATAACGCATAACGCATAACGCATAACGCATAACGCATAACGCATAACGCATAACGCATAACGCATAACGCATAACGCATAACGCATAACGCATAACGCGTAACGCATAACGCATGACGCACAACGCATAACGCATAACGCATAACGCATAACGCATAACGCATAACGCATAACGCATAACGCATAACGCATAACGCATAACGCATTACGCATAACGCATAACGCATAACGCATAACGCATAAGGCATAAGCATAACGCATAACGCATAACGCATAACGCATAACGCATAACGCATAACGCATAACGCATAACGCATAACGCATAACGCATAACGCATAACGCATAACGCATAACGCATAACGCGTAACGCAAAACTCATAACGCATAACGCATAACGCATAACGCATAACGCATAACGCATAACGCATAACGCATATGGCATAAGCATAACGCATAACGCATAACGCATAACGCATAACGCATAACGCATAACGCATAACGCATAACGCATAACGCATAACGCATAACGCATAACGCATAACGCATAACGCATAACGCATAACGCATAACGCATAACGCATTACGCATAACGCATAACGCATAACGCATATCGCATAACGCATAACGCATAACGCATAACGCATAACGCATAACGCATAACGCATAACGCATAACGCATAACGCATTACGCATAACGCATAACGCATAACGCATAACGCATAACGCATAACGCATAACGCATAACGCATAACTCATAACGCATAACGCATAACGCATAACGCATAACGCATAACGCATAACGCATAACGCATAACGCATAACGCATAACTCATGACGCACGACGCATAACGCATAACGCATAACGCATAACGCATAACGCATAACGCATAACGCATAACGCATAACGCATAACGCATAACGCATAACGCATAACGCATAACGCATAACGCATAACGCATAACGCATAACGCATAACGCATAACGCATAACGCATAACGCATAACGCATAACGCATAACGCATAACGCATAACGCATAACGCATAACGCATAACGTATAAACAATAAGGCATAACGCATAGCCCATAACGCATAACGCATAACGCATAACGCATAATGCAAAAGTCATAACGCATAACGCATAACGGATAACGCATAACGCATAACGCATAACGCATAACGCATAACGCATAACGCATAACGCATAACGCATAACGCATAACGCATAACGCATAACGCATAACGCATAACGCATAACGCATAACGCATAACGCATAACGCATAACGCATAACGCATAACGCATAACGCATAACGCATAACGCATAACGCATAACGCATAACGCATAACGCATAACGCATAACGCATAACGCATAACGCATAACGCATAACGCATAACGCATAACGCATAACCCATAACGCATAACGCATAACGCATAACGCATAACGCATAACGCATAACGCATAAGGCATAAGCATAACGCATAACGCATAACGCATAACGCATAACGCATAACGCATAACGCATAACGCATAACGCATAACGCATAACGCATAACGCATAACGCATAACGCATAACGCGTAACGCAAAACTCATAACGCATAACGCATAACGCATAACGCATAACGCATAACGCATAACGCATAACGCATAACGCATAACGCATAACGCATAACGCATAACGCATAACGCATAACGCATAACGCATAACGCATAACGCATAACGCATAACGCATAACGCATAACGCATAACGCATAACGCATAACGCATAACGCATAACGCATAACGCATAACGCATAACGTATAACGCATAACGCATAACGCATAACGCATAACGCATAACGCAAAACCCATAACGCCTAAAGCATAACGCATAACGCATAACGCATAACGCATAACGCATAACGCATAACGCATAACGCATAACGCATAACGCATAACGCATAACGCATAACGCATAACGCATAACGCATAACGCATAACGCATAACGCATAACGCATAACGCATAACGCATAACGCATAACGCATAACGCATAACGCATAACGCATAACGCAAAACCCATAACGCCTAAAGCATAACGCATAACGCATAACGCATAACGCATAACGCATAACGCATAACGCATAACGCATAACGCATAACGCATAACGCATAACGCGTAACGCGTAACGCAAAACTCATAACGCATAACGCATAACGCATATGGCATAACGCATAATGCAAAAGTCATAACGCATAACGCATAACGCATAACGCATAACGCATAACGCATAACGCATAACGCATAACGCATAACGCATAACGCATAACGCATAACGCATAACGCATAACGCATAACGCATAACGCGTAACGCAAAACTCATAACCCATAACGCATAACGCATAACGCATAACGCATAACGTATAAACCATAAGGCATAACGCATAGCCCATAACGCATAACGCATAACGCATAACGCATAACGCATAACGCATAACGCGTAACGCAAAACTCATAACCCATAACGCATAACGCATAACGCATAACGCATAACGTATAAACCATAAGGCATAACGCATAGCCCATAACGCATAACGCATAACGCATAACGCATAATGCAAAAGTCATAACGCATAACGCATAACGCATAACGCATAACGCATAACGCATAACGCATAACGCATAACGCATAACGCATAACGCATAATGCATAACGCATAACGCATAACGCATAACGCATAACGCATAACGCATAATGCAAAAGTCATAACGCATAACGCATAACGCATAACGCATAACGCATAACGCATAACGCATAACGCATAACGCATAACGCATAACGCATAACGCATAACGCATAACGCATAACGCATAACGCATAACGCATAACGCATAACGCATAACGCATAACGCATAACGCATAACGCATAACGCATAACGCATAACGCATAACGCATAACGCATAACGCATAACGCATAACGCATAACGCATAACGCATAACGCATAACGCATAACGCATAACGCATAACGCATTACGCATAACGCATAACGCATAACGCATAACGCATAAGGCATAAGCATAACGCATAACGCATAACGCATAACGCATAACGCATAACGCATAACGCATAACGCATAACGCATAACGCATAACGCATAACGCATAACGCATAACGCATAACGCATAACGCATAACGCATAACGCATAACGCATAACGCATAACGCATAACGCATAACGCATAACGCATAACGCATAACGCATAACGCATAACGCATATCGCATAACGCATAACGCATAAGGCATAAGCATAACGCATAACGCATAACGCATAACGCATAACGCATAACGCATAACGCATAACGCGTAACGCAAAACTCATAACGCATAACGCATAACGCATAACGCATATGGCATAAGCATAACGCATAACGCATAACGCATAACGCATAACGCATAACGCATAACGCATAACGCATAACGCATAACGCGTAACGCAAAACTCATAACGCATAACGCATAACGCATAACGCATAACGCATAACGCATAACGCATAACGCATAACGCATAACGCATAACGCAAAACCCATAACGCCTAAAGCATAACGCATAACGCATAACGCATAACGCATAACGCATAACGCATAACGCATAACGCATAACGCATAACGCATAACGCATAACGCATAACGCATAACGCATAACGCATAACGCGTAACGCATAACGCATGACGCACAACGCATAACGCATAACGCATAACGCATAACGCATAACGCATAACGCATAACGCATAACGCATAACGCATTACGCATAACGCATGACGCACAACGCATAACGCATAACGCATAACGCATAACGCATAACGCATAACGCATAACGCATAACGCATTACGCATAACGCATAACGCATAACGCATAACGCATAACGCATAAGGCATAAGCATAACGCATAACGCATAACGCATAACGCATAACGCATAACGCATAACGCGTAACGCGTAACGCAAAACTCATAACGCATAACGCATAACGCATATGGCATAACGCATAATGCAAAAGTCATAACGCATAACGCATAACGCATAACGCATAACGCATAACGCATAACGCATAACGCATAACGCATAACGCATAACGCATAAGGCATAAGCATAACGCATAACGCATAACGCATAACGCATAACGCATAACGCATAACGCATAACGCATAACGCATAACGCATAACGCATAACGCATAACGCATAACGCATAACGCATATGGCATAACGCATAATGCAAAAGTCATAACGCATAACGCATAACGCATAACGCATAACGCATAACGCATAACGCATAACGCATAACGCATAACGCATAACGCATAACGCATAACGCATAACGCATAACCCATAACGCATAACGCATAACGCATAACGCATAACGCATAACGCATAACGCGTAACGCAAAACTCATAACGCATAACGCATAACGCATAACGCATAACGCATAACGCATAACGCATAACGCATAACGCATAACGTATAAACCATAAGGCATAACGCATAGCCCATAACGCATAACGCATAACGCATAACGCATAATGCAAAAGTCATAACGCATAACGCATAACGGATAACGCATAACGCATAACGCATAACGCATAACGCATAACGCATAACGCATAACGCATAACGCATAACGCATAACGCATAACGCATAACGCATAACGCATAACGCATAACGCATAACGCATAACGCATAACGCATAACGCATAACGCATAACGCATAACGCATAACGCATAACGCATAACGCATAACGCATAACGCATAACGCATAACGCATAACGCATAACGCATAACGCATAACGCATAACGCATAACGCATAACGCATAACGCATAACCCATAACGCATAACGCATAACGCATAACGCATAACGCATAACGCATAACGCATAACGCATAACGCATAAGGCATAAGCATAACGCATAACGCATAACGCATAACGCATAACGCATAACGCATAACGCATAACGCATAACGCATAACGCATAACGCGTAACGCAAAACTCATAACGCATAACGCATAACGCATAACGCATAACGCATAACGCATAACGCATAACGCATAACGCATAACGCATAACGCATAACGCATAACGCATAACGCATAACGCATAACGCATAACGCATAACGCATAACGCATAACGCATAACGCATAACGCATAACGCATAACGCATAACGCATAACGCATAACGCATAACGCATAACGCATAACGCATAACGCATAACGCATAACGCATAACGCATAACGCATAACGCATAACGCATAACGCATAACGCATAACGCAAAACCCATAACGCCTAAAGCATAACGCATAACGCATAACGCATAACGCATAACGCATAACGCATAACGCATAACGCATAACGCATAACGCATAACGCATAACGCATAACGCATAACGCATAACGCATAACGCATAACGCATAACGCATAACGCATAACGCATAACGCATAACGCATAACGCATAACGCATAACGCATAACGCATAACGCATAACGCAAAACCCATAACGCCTAAAGCATAACGCATAACGCATAACGCATAACGCATAACGCATAACGCATAACGCATAACGCATAACGCATAACGCATAACGCATAACGCATAACGCATAACGCATAACGCATAACGCATAACGCATAACGCATAACGCATAACGCATAACGCATAACGCATAACGCATAACGCATAACGCATAACGCATAACGCATAACGCATAACGCATAACGCATAACGCATAACGCATAACGCATAACGCATAACGCATAACGCATAACGCATAACGCATAACGCATAACGCGTAACGCATAACGCATGACGCACAACGCATAACGCATAACGCATAACGCATAACGCATAACGCATAACGCATAACGCATTACGCATAACGCATAACGCATAACGCATAACGCATAAGGCATAAGCATAACGCATAACGCATAACGCATAACGCATAACGCATAACGCATAACGCGTAACGCGTAACGCAAAACTCATAACGCATAACGCATAACGCATATGGCATAACGCATAATGCAAAAGTCATAACGCATAACGCATAACGCATAACGCATAACGCATAACGCTTAACGCATAACGCATAACGCATAACGCATAACGCATAACGCATAACGCATAACGCATAACGCATAACGCATAACGCATAACGCATAACGCATAACGCATAACGCGTAACGCAAAACTCATAACCCATAACGCATAACGCATAACGCATAACGCATAACGCATAACGTATAAACCATAAGGCATAACGCATAGCCCATAACGCATAACGAATAACGCATAACGCATAACGCATAATGCAAAAGTCATAACGCATAACGCATAACGCATAACGCATAACGCATAACGCATAACGCATAACGCATAACGCATAACGCATAACGCATAACGCATAATGCATAACGCATAACGCATAACGCATAACGCATAACGCATAACGCATAACGCATAACGCATAACGCATAACGCATAACGCATAACGCATAACGCATAACGCATAACGCATAACGCGTAACGCATAACGCATGACGCACAACGCATAACGCATAACGCATAACGCATAACGCATAACGCATAACGCATAACGCATTACGCATAACGCATAACGCATAACGCATAACGCATAAGGCATAAGCATAACGCATAACGCATAACGCATAACGCATAACGCATAACGCATAACGCGTAACGCGTAACGCAAAACTCATAACGCATAACGCATAACGCATAACGCATATGGCATAACGCATAATGCAAAAGTCATAACGCATAACGCATAACGCATAACGCATAACGCATAACGCATAACGCATAACGCATAACGCATAACGCATAACGCATAACGCGTAACGCAAAACTCATAACCCATAACGCATAACGCATAACGCATAACGCATAACGCATAACGTATAAACCATAAGGCATAACGCATAGCCCATAACGCATAACGCATAACGCATAACGCATAATGCAAAAGTCATAACGCATAACGCATAACGCATAACGCATAACGCATAACGCATAACGCATAACGCATAACGCATAACGCATAATGCATAACGCATAACGCATAACGCATAACGCATAACGCATAATGCAAAAGTCATAACGCATAACGCATAACGCATAACGCATAACGCATAACGCATAACGCATAACGCATAACGCATAACGCATAACGCATAACGCATAACGCATAACGCATAACGCATAACGCATAACGCATAACGCATAACGCATAACGCATAACGCATAACGCATAACGCATAACGCATAACGCATAACGCATAACGCATAACGCATAACGCATAACGCATAACGCATAACGCATAACGCATAACGCATAACGCATTACGCATAACGCATAACGCATAACGCATAACGCATAAGGCATAAGCATAACGCATAACGCATAACGCATAACGCATAACGCATAACGCATAACGCATAACGCATAACGCATAACGCATAACGCATAACGCATAACGCATAACGCATAACGCATAACGCATATCGCATAACGCATAACGCATAAGGCATAAGCATAACGCATAACGCATAACGCATAACGCATAACGCATAACGCATAACGCATAACGCATAACGCATAACGCGTAACGCAAAACTCATAACGCATAACGCATAACGCATAACGCATATGGCATAAGCATAACGCATAACGCATAACGCATAACGCATAACGCATAACGCATAACGCATAACGCATAACGCATAACGCGTAACGCAAAACTCATAACGCATAACGCATAACGCATAACGCATAACGCATAACGCATAACGCATAACGCATAACGCAAAACCCATAACGCCTAAAGCATAACGCATAACGCATAACGCATAACGCATAACGCATAACGCATAACGCATAACGCATAACGCATAACGCATAACGCATAACGCATAACGCATAACGCATAACGCATAACGCATAACGCATAACGCATAACGCGTAACGCATAACGCATGACGCACAACGCATAACGCATAACGCATAACGCATAACGCATAACGCATAACGCATAACGCATTACGCATAACGCATAACGCATAACGCATAACGCATAAGGCATAAGCATAACGCATAACGCATAACGCATAACGCATAACGCATAACGCATAACGCATAACGCGTAACGCGTAACGCAAAACTCATAACGCATAACGCATAACGCATATGGCATAACGCATAATGCAAAAGTCATAACGCATAACGCATAACGCATAACGCATAACGCATAACGCATAACGCATAACGCATAACGCATAACGCATAACGCATAACGCATAACGCGTAACGCAAAACTCATAACCCATAACGCATAACGCATAACGCATAACGCATAACGTATAAACCATAAGGCATAACGCATAGCCCATAACGCATAACGCATAACGCATAACGCATAATGCATAACGCATAACGCATAACGCATAACGCATAACGCATAACGCATAACGCATTACGCATAACGCATAACGCATAACGCATAACGCATAAGGCATAAGCATAACGCATAACGCATAACGCATAACGCATAACGCATAACGCATAACGCGTAACGCGTAACGCAAAACTCATAACGCATAACGCATAACGCATATGGCATAACGCATAATGCAAAAGTCATAACGCATAACGCATAACGCATAACGCATAACGCATAACGCATAACGCATAACGCATAACGCATAACGCATAACGCATAACGCATAACGCATAACGCATAACGCATAACGCATAACGCATAACGCATAACGCATAACGCGTAACGCAAAACTCATAACCCATAACGCATAACGCATAACGCATAACGCATAACGCATAACGTATAAACCATAAGGCATAACGCATAGCCCATAACGCATAACGCATAACGCATAACGCATAACGCATAACGCATAACGCGTAACGCAAAACTCATAACCCATAACGCATAACGCATAACGCATAACGCATAACGCATAACGTATAAACCATAAGGCATAACGCATAGCCCATAACGCATAACGCATAACGCATAACGCATAATGCAAAAGTCATAACGCATAACGCATAACGCATAACGCATAACGCATAACGCATAACGCATAACGCATAACGCATAACGCATAACGCATAACGCATAATGCATAACGCATAACGCATAACGCATAACGCATAACGCATAACGCATAATGCAAAAGTCATAACGCATAACGCATAACGCATAACGCATAACGCATAACGCATAACGCATAACGCATAACGCATAACGCATAACGCATAACGCATAACGCATAACGCATAACGCATAACGCATAACGCATAACGCATAACGCATAACGCATAACGCATAACGCATTACGCATAACGCATAACGCATAACGCATAACGCATAACGCATAACGCATAACGCATAACGCATAACGCATAACGCATAACGCATAACGCATAAAGCATAACGCATAACGCATAACGCATAACGCATAACGCATAACGCATAACGCATATCGCATAACGCATAACGCATAAGGCATAAGCATAACGCATAACGCATAACGCATAACGCATAACGCATAACGCATAACGCATAACGCATAACGCGTAACGCAAAACTCATAACGCATAACGCATAACGCATAACGCATATGGCATAAGCATAACGCATAACGCATAACGCATAACGCATAACGCATAACGCATAACGCATAACGCATAACGCGTAACGCAAAACTCATAACGCATAACGCATAACGCATAACGCATAACGCATAACGCATAACGCATAACGCATAACGCATAACGCATAACGCATAACGCAAAACCCATAACGCCTAAAGCATAACGCATAACGCATAACGCATAACGCATAACGCATAACGCATAACGCATAACGCATAACGCATAACGCATAACGCATAACGCATAACGCATAACGCATAACGCATAACGCATAACGCATAACGCATAACGCATAACGCATAACGCATAACGCATAACGCATAACGCATAACGCATAACGCATAACGCATAACGCATAACGCATAACGCATAACGCGTAACGCATAACGCATGACGCACAACGCATAACGCATAACGCATAACGCATAACGCATAACGCATAACGCATAACGCATTACGCATAACGCATGACGCACAACGCATAACGCATAACGCATAACGCATAACGCATAACGCATAACGCATAACGCATAACGCATTACGCATAACGCATAACGCATAACGCATAACGCATAAGGCATAAGCATAACGCATAACGCATAACGCATAACGCATAACGCATAACGCATAACGCGTAACGCGTAACGCAAAACTCATAACGCATAACGCATAACGCATATGGCATAACGCATAATGCAAAAGTCATAACGCATAACGCATAACGCATAACGCATAACGCATAACGCATAACGCATAACGCATAACGCATAACGCGTAACGCAAAACTCATAACCCATAACGCATAACGCATAACGCATAACGCATAACGTATAAACCATAAGGCATAACGCATAGCCCATAACGCATAACGCATAACGCATAACGCATAATGCAAAAGTCATAACGCATAACGCATAACGCATAACGCATAACGCATAACGCATAACGCATAACGCATAACGCATAACGCATAACGCATAACGCATAACGCATAACGCATAACGCATAACGCATAACGCATAACGCATAACGCATAACGCATAACGCATAACGCATAACGCATAACGCATAATGCAAAAGTCATAACGCATAACGCATAACGCATAACGCATAACGCATAACGCATAACGCATAACGCATAACGCATAACGCATAACGCATAACGCATAACGCATAACGCATAACGCATAACGCATAACGCATAACGCATAACGCATAACGCATAACGCATAACGCATAACGCATAACGCATAACGCATAACGCATAACGTATAACGCATAACGCATAACGCATAACGCATAACGCATAACGCATAACGCGTAACGCAAAACTCATAACGCATAACGCATAACGCATAACGCATAACGCATAACGCATAACGCATAACGCATAACGCATATGGCATAAGCATAACGCATAACGCATAACGCATAACGCATAACGCATAACGCATAACGCATAACGCATAACGCATAACGCATTACGCATAACGCATAACGCATAACGCATATCGCATAACGCATAACGCATAACGCATAACGCATAACGCATAACGCATAACGCATAACGCATAACGCATAACGCATAACGCATAACGCATTACGCATAACGCATAACGCATAACGCATAACGCATAACGCATAACGCATAACGCATAACGCATAACGCATAACGCATAACGCATAACGCATAACGCATAACGCATAACGCATAACGCATAACGCATAACGCATAACGCATAACGCATAACGCATAACTCATGACGCACGACGCATAACGCATAACGCATAACGCATAACGCATAACGCATAACGCATAACGCATAACGCATAACGCATAACGCATAACGCATAACGCATAACGCATAACGCATAACGCATAACGCATAACGCATAACGCATAACGCATAACGCATAACGCATAACGCATAACGCATAACGCATAACGCATAACGCATAACGCATAACGCATAACGCATAACGCATAACGCATAACGCATAACGCATAACGCATAACGCATAACGCATAACGCATAACGCATAACGCATAACGCATAACGCATAACGCATAACGCATAACGCATAACGCATAACGCATAACGCATAACGCATAACGCATAACGCATAACGCATAACGCATAACGCATAACGCATAACGCATAACGCATAACGCATAACGCATAACGCATAACGCATAACGCATAACGCATAACGCATAACGCATAACGCATAACGCATAACGCATAACGCATAACGCATAACGCATAACGCATAACGCATAACGCATAACGCATAACGCATAACGCATAACGCATAACGCATAACGCATAACGCATAAGGCATAAGCATAACGCATAACGCATAACGCATAACGCATAACGCATAACGCATAACGCATAACGCATAACGCATATGGCATAACGCATAATGCAAAAGTCATAACGCATAACGCATAACGCATAACGCATAACGCATAACGCATAACGCATAACGCATAACGCATAACGCATAAGGCATAACGCATAACGCATAACGCATAACCCATAACGCATAACGCATAACGCATAACGCATAACGCATAACGCATAACGCATAACGCATAACGCATAACGCGTAACGCAAAACTCATAACGCATAACGCATAACGCATAACGCATAACGCATAACGCATAACGCATAACGCATAACGCATAACGCATATGGCATAAGCATAACGCATAACGCATAACGCATAACGCATAACGCATAACGCATAACGCATAACGCATAACGCATAACGCATAACGCATAACGCATAACGCATAACGCATAACGCATTACGCATAACGCATAACGCATAACGCATATCGCATAACGCATAACGCATAACGCATAACGCATAACGCATAACGCATAACGCATAACGCATAACGCATAACGCATAACGCATAACGCATAACGCATAACGCATAACGCATAACGCATAACGCATAACGCATAACGCATAACGCATAACGCATAACGCATAACGCATAACGCATAACGCATAACGCATAACGCATAACGCATAACGCATAACGCATAACGCATAACGCATAACGCATAACGCATAACGCATAACGCATAACGCATAACGCATAACGCATAACGCATAACGCATAAGGCATAAGCATAACGCATAACGCATAACGCATAACGCATAACGCATAACGCATAACGCATAACGCATAACGCATAACGCATAACGCATAACGCATAACGCATAACGCATAACGCATAACGCATAACGCATAACGCATAACGCATAACGCATAACGCAAAACCCATAACGCCTAAAGCATAACGCATAACGCATAACGCATAACGCATAACGCATAACGCATAACGCATAACGCATAACGCATAACGCATAACGCATAACGCATAACGCATAACGCATAACGCATAACGCATAACGCATAACGCATAACGCATAACGCATAACGCATAACGCATAACGCATAACGCATAACGCATAACGCATAACGCATAACGCATAACGCATAACGCATAACGCATAACGCATAACGCGTAACGCGTAACGCATAACGCATGACGCACAACGCATAACGCATAACGCATAACGCATAACGCATAACGCATAACGCATAACGCATAACGCATAACGCATAACGCATAACGCATAACGCATAACGCATAACGCATAACGCATAACGCATAACGCATAACGCATAACGCATAACGCATAACGCATAACGCATAACGCATAACGCATAACGCATAACGCGTAACGCATAACGCATGACGCACAACGCATAACGCATAACGCATAACGCATAACGCATAACGCATAACGCATAACGCATAACGCATTACGCATAACGCATGACGCACAACGCATAACGCATAACGCATAACGCATAACGCATAACGCATAACGCATAACGCATAACGCATTACGCATAACGCATAACGCATAACGCATAACGCATAAGGCATAAGCATAACGCATAACGCATAACGCATAACGCATAACGCATAACGCATAACGCGTAACGCGTAACGCAAAACTCATAACGCATAACGCATAACGCATATGGCATAACGCATAATGCAAAAGTCATAACGCATAACGCATAACGCATAACGCATAACGCATAACGCATAACGCATAACGCATAACGCATAACGCGTAACGCAAAACTCATAACCCATAACGCATAACGCATAACGCATAACGCATAACGTATAAACCATAAGGCATAACGCATAGCCCATAACGCATAACGCATAACGCATAACGCATAATGCAAAAGTCATAACGCATAACGCATAACGCATAACGCATAACGCATAACGCATAACGCATAACGCATAACGCATAACGCATAACGCATAACGCATAACGCATAACGCATAACGCATAACGCATAACGCATAACGCATAACGCATAACGCATAACGCATAACGCATAACGCATAACGCATAACGCATAATGCAAAAGTCATAACGCATAACGCATAACGCATAACGCATAACGCATAACGCATAACGCATAACGCATAACGCATAACGCATAACGCATAACGCATAACGCATAACGCATAACGCATAACGCATAACGCATAACGCATAACGCATAACGCATAACGCATAACGCATAACGCATAACGCATAACGCATAACGTATAACGCATAACGCATAACGCATAACGCATAACGCATAACGCATAACGCGTAACGCAAAACTCATAACGCATAACGCATAACGCATAACGCATAACGCATAACGCATAACGCATAACGCATAACGCATATGGCATAAGCATAACGCATAACGCATAACGCATAACGCATAACGCATAACGCATAACGCATAACGCATAACGCATAACGCATTACGCATAACGCATAACGCATAACGCATATCGCATAACGCATAACGCATAACGCATAACGCATAACGCATAACGCATAACGCATAACGCATAACGCATAACGCATAACGCATAACGCATTACGCATAACGCATAACGCATAACGCATAACGCATAACGCATAACGCATAACGCATAACGCATAACGCATAACGCATAACGCATAACGCATAACGCATAACGCATAACGCATAACGCATAACGCATAACGCATAACGCATAACGCATAACGCATAACTCATGACGCACGACGCATAACGCATAACGCATAACGCATAACGCATAACGCATAACGCATAACGCATAACGCATAACGCATAACGCATAACGCATAACGCATAACGCATAACGCATAACGCATAACGCATAACGCATAACGCATAACGCATAACGCATAACGCATAACGCATAACGCATAACGCATAACGCATAACGCATAACGCATAACGCATAACGCATAACGCATAACGCATAACGCATAACGCATAACGCATAACGCATAACGCATAACGCATAACGCATAAGGCATAAGCATAACGCATAACGCATAACGCATAACGCATAACGCATAACGCATAACGCATAACGCATAACGCATAACGCATATGGCATAACGCATAATGCAAAAGTCATAACGCATAACGCATAACGCATAACGCATAACGCATAACGCATAACGCATAACGCATAACGCATAACGCATAAGGCATAACGCATAACGCATAACGCATAACCCATAACGCATAACGCATAACGCATAACGCATAACGCATAACGCATAACGCATAACGCATAACGCATAACGCGTAACGCAAAACTCATAACGCATAACGCATAACGCATAACGCATAACGCATAACGCATAACGCATAACGCATAACGCATAACGCATAACGCATATGGCATAAGCATAACGCATAACGCATAACGCATAACGCATAACGCATAACGCATAACGCATAACGCATAACGCATAACGCATAACGCATAACGCATAACGCATAACGCATAACGCATTACGCATAACGCATAACGCATAACGCATATCGCATAACGCATAACGCATAACGCATAACGCATAACGCATAACGCATAACGCATAACGCATAACGCATAACGCATAACGCATAACGCATAACGCATAACGCATAACGCATAACGCATAACGCATAACGCATAACGCATAACGCATAACGCATAACGCATAACGCATAACGCATAACGCATAACGCATAACGCATAACGCATAACGCATAACGCATAACGCATAACGCATAACGCATAACGCATAACGCATAACGCATAACGCATAACGCATAACGCATAACGCATAACGCATAACGCATAAGGCATAAGCATAACGCATAACGCATAACGCATAACGCATAACGCATAACGCATAACGCATAACGCATAACGCATAACGCATAACGCATAACGCATAACGCATAACGCATAACGCATAACGCATAACGCATAACGCATAACGCATAACGCAAAACCCATAACGCCTAAAGCATAACGCATAACGCATAACGCATAACGCATAACGCATAACGCATAACGCATAACGCATAACGCATAACGCATAACGCATAACGCATAACGCATAACGCATAACGCATAACGCATAACGCATAACGCATAACGCATAACGCGTAACGCGTAACGCATAACGCATGACGCACAACGCATAACGCATAACGCATAACGCATAACGCATAACGCATAACGCATAACGCATTACGCATAACGCATAACGCATAACGCATAACGCATAAGGCATAAGCATAACGCATAACGCATAACGCATAACGCATAACGCGTAACGCGTAACGCAAAACTCATAACGCATAACGCATAACGCATATGGCATAACGCATAATGCAAAAGTCATAACGCATAACGCATAACGCATAACGCATAACGCATAACGCATAACGCATAACGCATAACGCATAACGCATAACGCGTAACGCAAAACTCATAACCCATAACGCATAACGCATAACGCATAACGCATAACGTATAAACCATAAGGCATAACGCATAGCCCATAACGCATAACGCATAACGCATAACGCATAATGCAAAAGTCATAACGCATAACGCATAACGCATAACTCATAACGCATAACGCATAACGCATAACGCATAACGCATAACGCATAACGCATAACGCATAACGCATAACGCATAATGCATAACGCATAACGCATAACGCATAACGCATAACGCATAACGCATAATGCAAAAGTCATAACGCATAACGCATAACGCATAACGCATAACGCATAACGCATAACGCATAACGCATAACGCATAACGCATAACGCATAACGCATAACGCATAACGCATAACGCATAACGCATAACGCATAACGCATAACGCATAACGCATAACGCATAACGCATAACGCATAACGCATAACGCATAACGCATAACGCATAACGCATAACGCATAACGCATAACGCATAACGCATAACGCATAACGCATAACGCATAACGCATAACGCATAACGCATAACGCATAACGCATAACGCATAACGCATAACGCGTAACGCAAAACTCATAACGCATAACGCATAACGCATAACGCATAACGCATAACGCATAACGCATAACGCATATGGCATAAGCATAACGCGTAACGCATAACGCATAACGCATAACGCATAACGCATAACGCATAACGCATAACGCATAACGCATTACGCATAACGCATAACGCATAACGCATATCGCATAACGCATAACGCATAACGCATAACGCATAACGCATAACGCATAACGCATAACGCATAACGCATTACGCATAACGCATAACGCATAACGCATAACGCATAACGCATAACGCATAACGCATAACGCATAACGCATAACGCATAACGCATAACGCATAACGCATAACGCATAACGCATAACGCATAACGCATAACGCATAACGCATAACGCATAACGCATAACGCATAACGCATAACGCATAACGCATAACGCATAACGCATAACGCATAACGCATAACGCATAACGCATAACGCATAACGCATAACGCATAACGCATAACGCATAACGCATAACGCATAACGCATAACGCATAACGCATAACGCATAACGCATAACGCATAACGCATAACGCATAACGCATAACGCATAACGCATAACGCATAACGCATAACGCATAACGCATAACGCATAACGCATAACGCATAACGCATAACGCATAACGCATAACGCATAACGCATAACGCATAACGCATAACGCATAACGCATAACGCATAACGCATAACGCATAACGCATAACGCATAACGCATAACGCATAACGCATAACGCATAACGCATAACGCATAACGCATAACGCATAACGCATAACGCATAACGCATAACGCATAACGCATAACGCATAACGCATAACGCATAACGCATAAGGCATAAGCATAACGCATAACGCATAACGCATAACGCATAACGCATAACGCATAACGCATAACGCATAACGCATATGGCATAACGCATAATGCAAAAGTCATAACGCATAACGCATAACGCATAAAGCATAACGCATAACGCATAACGCATAACGCATAACGCATAACGCATAACGCATAACGCATAACGCATAACGCATAACGCATAACGCATAACGCATAACGCATAACGCATAACCCATAACGCATAACGCATAACGCATAACGCATAACGCATAACGCATAACGCATAACGCATAACGCATAACGCGTAACGCAAAACTCATAACGCATAACGCATAACGCATAACGCATAACGCATAACGCATAACGCATAACGCATAACGCATAACGCGTAACGCAAAACTCATAACGCATAACGCATAACGCATAACGCATAACGCATAACGCATAACGCATAACGCATAACGCATAACGCATAACGCATAACGCATAACGCATAACGCGTAACGCGTAACGCAAAACTCATAACGCATAACGCATAACGCATAACGCATAACGCATAACGCATAACGCATAACGCATAACGCATAACGCATAACGCATAACGCATAACGCATAACGCATAACGCATAACGCATAACGCATAACGCATAACGCATAACGCATAACGCATAACGCATAACGCATAACGCATAACGCATAACGCATAACGCATAACGCATAACGCATAACGCATAACGCATAACGCATAACGCATAACGCATAACGCATAAGGCATAAGCATAACGCATAACGCATAACGCATAACGCATAACGCATAACGCATAACGCATAACGCATAACGCATAACGCATAACGCATAACGCATAACGCATAACGCATAACGCATAACGCATAACGCATAACGCAAAACCCATAACGCCTAAAGCATAACGCATAACGCATAACGCATAACGCATAACGCATAACGCATAACGCATAACGCATAACGCATAACGCATAACGCATAACGCATAACGCATAACGCATAACGCATAACGCATAACGCATAACGCATAACGCATAACGCATAACGCATAACGCATAACGCATAACGCATAACGCATAACGCATAACGCATAACGCATAACGCATAACGCATAACGCATAACGCGTAACGCGTAACGCATAACGCATGACGCACAACGCATAACGCATAACGCATAACGCATAACGCATAACGCATAACGCATAACGCATTACGCATAACGCATAACGCATAACGCATAACGCATAAGGCATAAGCATAACGCATAACGCATAACGCATAACGCATAACGCATAACGCATATGGCATAACGCATAATGCAAAAGTCATAACGCATAACGCATAACGCATAACGCATAACGCATAACGCATAACGCATAACGCATAACGCATAACGCATAACGCATAACGCATAACGCATAACGCATAACGCATAACGCATAACGCATAACGCATAACGCATAACGCATAACGCATAACCCATAACGCATAACGCATAACGCATAACGCATAACGCATAACGCATAACGCATAACGCATAAGGCATAAGCATAACGCATAAGCATAACGCATAACGCATAACGCATAACGCATAACGCATAACGCATAACGCATAACGCATAACGCATAACGCATAACGCATAACGCATAACGCATAACGCATAACGCGTAACGCAAAACTCATAACCCATAACGCATAACGCATAACGCATAATGCATAACGTATAAACCATAAGGCATAACGCATAGCCCATAACGCATAACGCATAACGCATAACGCATAATGCAAAAGTCATAACGCATAACGCATAACGCATAACGCATAACGCATAACGCATAACGCATAACGCATAACGCATAACGCATAACGCATAACGCATAATGCATAACGCATAACGCAAAACGCATAACGCATAACGCATAACGCATAATGCAAAAGTCATAACGCATAACGCATAACGCATAACGCATAACGCATAACGCATAACGCATAACGCATAACGCATAACGCATAACGCATAACGCATAACGCATAACGCATAACGCATAACGCATAACGCATAACGCATAACGCATAACGCATAACGCATAACGCATAACGCATAACGCATAACGCATAACGCATAACGCATAACGCATAACGCATAACGCATAACGCATAACGCATAACGCATAACGCATAACGCATAACGCATAACGCGTAACGCAAAACTCATAACGCATAACGCATAACGCATAACGCATAACGCATAACGCATAACGCATATGGCATAAGCATAACGCATAACGCATAACGCATAACGCATAACGCATAACGCATAACGCATAACGCATTACGCATAACGCATAACGCATAACGCATATCGCATAACGCATAACGCATAACGCATAACGCATAACGCATAACGCATAACGCATAACGCATAACGCATAACGCATAACGCATAACGCATTACGCATAACGCATAACGCATAACGCATAACGCATAACGCATAACGCATAACGCATAACGCAAAACGCATAACGCATAACGCATAACGCATAACGCATAACGCATAACGCATAACGCATAACGCATAACGCATAACGCATAACGCATAACGCATAACGCATAACGCATAACGCATAACGCATAACGCATAACGCATAACGCATAACGCATAACGCATAACGCATAACGCATAACGCATAACGCATAACGCATAACGCATAACGCATAACGCATAACGCATAACGCATAACGCATAACGCGTAACGCAAAACTCATAACGCATAACGCATAACGCATAACGCATAACGCATAACGCATAACGCATAACGCGTAACGCAAAACTCATAACGCATAACGCATAACGCATAACGCATAACGCATAACGCATAACGCATAACGCATAACGCATAACGCATAACGCATATGGCATAAGCATAACGCATAACGCATAACGCATAACGCATAACGCATAACGCATAACGCATAACGCATAACGCATAACGCATAACGCATAACGCATAACGCATAACGCATAACGCATAACGCATAACGCATAACGCATAACGCATAACGCATAACGCATAACGCATAACGCATAACGCATAACGCATTACGCATAACGCATAACGCATAACGCATAACGCATAACGCATAACGCATAACGCATAACGCAAAACGCATAACGCATAACGCATAACGCATAACGCATAACGCATAACGCATAACGCATAACGCATAACGCATAACGCATAACGCATAACGCATAACGCATAACGCATAACGCATAACGCATAACGCATAACGCATAACGCATAACGCATAACGCATAACGCATAACGCATAACGCATAACCCATAACGCATAACGCATAACGCATAACGCATAACGCATAACGCATAACGCATAACGCATAACGCATAACGCGTAACGCAAAACTCATAACGCATAACGCATAACGCATAACGCATAACGCATAACGCATAACGCATAACGCATAACGCATAACGCATAACGCATAACGCATATGGCATAAGCATAACGCATAACGCATAACGCATAACGCATAACGCATAACGCATAACGCATAACGCATAACGCATAACGCATAACGCATAACGCATAACGCATAACGCATAACGCATTACGCATAACGCATAACGCATAACGCATATCGCATAACGCATAACGCATAACGCATAACGCATAACGCATAACGCATAACGCATAACGCATAACGCATAACGCATAACGCATAACGCATAACGCATAACGCATAACGCATAACGCATAACGCATAACGCATAACGCATAACGCATAACGCATAACGCATAACGCATAACGCATAACGCATAACGCATAACGCATAACGCATAACGCATAACGCATAACGCATAACGCATAACGCATATGGCATAAGCATAACGCATAACGCATAACGCATAACGCATAACGCATAACGCATAACGCATAACGCATTACGCATAACGCATAACGCATAACGCATATCGCATAACGCATAACGCATAACGCATAACGCATAACGCATAACGCATAACGCATAACGCATAACGCATAACGCATAACGCATAACGCATTACGCATAACGCATAACGCATAACGCATAACGCATAACGCATAACGCATAACGCATAACGCAAAACGCATAACGCATAACGCATAACGCATAACGCATAACGCATAACGCATAACGCATAACGCATAACGCATAACGCATAACGCATAACGCATAACGCATAACGCATAACGCATAACGCATAACGCATAACGCATAACGCATAACGCATAACGCATAACGCATAACGCATAACGCATAACGCATAACGCATAACGCATAACGCATAACGCATAACGCATAACGCATAACGCATAACGCGTAACGCAAAACTCATAACGCATAACGCATAACGCATAACGCATAACGCATAACGCATAACGCATATGGCATAAGCATAACGCATAACGCATAACGCATAACGCATAACGCATAACGCATAACGCATAACGCATAACGCATAACGCATAACGCATAACGCATAACGCATAACGCATTACGCATAACGCATAACGCATAACGCATATCGCATAACGCATAACGCATAACGCATAACGCATAACGCATAACGCATAACGCATAACGCATAACGCATAACGCATAACGCATAACGCATTACGCATAACGCATAACGCATAACGCATAACGCATAACGCATAACGCATAACGCATAACGCATAACGCATAACGCATAACGCATAACGCATAACGCATAACGCATAACGCATAACGCATAACGCATAACGCATAACGCATAACGCATAACGCATGACGCACGACGCATAACGCATAACGCATAACGCATAACGCATAACGCATAACGCATAACGCATAACGCATAACGCATAACGCATAACGCATAACGCATAACGCATAACGCATAACGCATAACGCATAACGCATAACGCGCAACGCAAAACTCATAACGCATAACGCATAACGCATAACGCATAACGCATAACGCATAACGCATAACGCATAACGTATAAACCATAAGGCATAACGCATAGCCCATAACGCATAACGCATAACGCATAATGCAAAAGTCATAACGCATAACGCATAACGGATAACGCATAACGCATAACGCATAACGCATAACGCATAACGCATAACGCATAACGCATAACGCATAACGCATAACGCATAACGCATAACGCATAACGCATAACGCATAACGCATAACGCATAACGCATAACCC
Source organism: Lasioglossum baleicum (assembly GCF_051020765.1). Taxonomy (NCBI): domain Eukaryota; kingdom Metazoa; phylum Arthropoda; class Insecta; order Hymenoptera; family Halictidae; genus Lasioglossum; species Lasioglossum baleicum. The sequence goes on along the minus strand of NW_027469483.1, from coordinate 64,419 downwards.
ATAACGCATAACGCATAACGCATAACGCATAACGCATAACGCATAACGCATAACGCATAACGCATAAGGCATAAGCATAACGCATAACGCATAACGCATAACGCATAACGCATAACGCATAACGCATAACGCATAACGCATAACGCATAACGCATAACGCATAACGCATAACGCATAACGCATAACGCATTACGCATAACGCATAACGCGTAACGCAAAACTCATAACCCATAACGCATAACGCATAACGCATAACGCATAACGTATAAACCATAAGGCATAACGCATAGCCCATAACGCATAACGCATAACGCATAACGCATAATGCAAAAGTCATAACGCATAACGCATAACGCATAACGCATAACGCATAACGCATAACGCATAACGCATAACGCGTAACGCAAAACTCATAACGCATAACGCATAACGCATAACGCATAACGCATAACGCATAACGCATAACGCATAACGCATATGGCATAAGCATAACGCATAACGCATAACGCATAACGCATAACGCATAACGCATAACGCATAACGCATAACGCATAACGCATAACGCATAACGCATTACGCATAACGCATAACGCATAACGCATATCGCATAACGCATAACGCATAACGCATAACGCATAACGCATAACGCATAACGCATAACGCATAACGCATAACGCATAACGCATAACGCATAACGCATTACGCATAACGCATAACGCATAACGCATAACGCATAACGCATAACGCATAACGCATAACGCATAACGCATAACGCATAACGCATAACGCATAACGCATAACGCATAACGCATAACGCATAACGCATGACGCACGACGCATAACGCATAACGCATAACGCATAACGCATAACGCATAACGCATAACGCATAACGCATAACGCATAACGCATAACGCATAACGCATAACGCATAACGCATAACGCATAACGCGCAACGCAAAACTCATAACGCATAACGCATAACGCATAACGCATAACGCATAACGCATAACGCATAACGCATAACGTATAAACCATAAGGCATAACGCATAGCCCATAACGCATAACGCATAACGCATAACGCATAACGCATAATGCAAAAGTCATAACGCATAACGCATAACGGATAACGCATAACGCATAACGCATAACGCATAACGCATAACGCATAACGCATAACGCATAACGCATAACGCATAACGCATAACGCATAACGCATAACGCATAACGCATAACGCATAACGCATAACCCATAACGCATAACGCATAACGCATAACGCATAACGCATAACGCATAACGCATAACGCATAACGCATAAGGCATAAGCATAACGCATAACGCATAACGCATAACGCATAACGCATAACGCATAACGCATAACGCATAACGCATAACGCATAACGCATAACGCATAACGCATAACGCATAACGCATAACGCATTACGCATAACGCATAACGCGTAACGCAAAACTCATAACCCATAACGCATAACGCATAACGCATAACGCATAACGTATAAACCATAAGGCATAACGCATAGCCCATAACGCATAACGCATAACGCATAACGCATAATGCAAAAGTCATAACGCATAACGCATAACGCATAACGCATAACGCATAACGCATAACGCATAACGCATAACGCATAACGCATAATGCATAACGCATAACGCATAACGCATAACGCATAACGCATAACGCATAACGCATAATGCAAAAGTCATAACGCATAACGCATTACGCATAACGCATAACGCATAACGCATAACGTATAACGCATAACGCATAACGCATAACGCATAACGCATAACGCGTAACGCAAAACTCATAACGCATAACGCATAACGCATAACGCATAACGCATAACGCATATGGCATAAGCATAACGCATAACGCATAACGCATAACGCATAACGCATAACGCATAACGCATAACGCATAACGCATAACGCATAACGCATAACGCATAACGCATAACGCATAACGCATAACGCATAACGCATAACGCATAACGCATAACGCATAACGCATAACGCATAACGCATAACACATAACGCATAACGCATAACGCATAACGCATAACGCATAACGCATAACGCATAACGCATAACGCATAACGCATAACGCATAACGCATAACGCATAACGCATAACGCATAACGCATAACGCATAACGCATAACGCATAACGCATAACGCATAACGCATAACGCATAACGCGTAACGCAAAACTCATAACGCATAACGCATAACGCATAACGCATAACGCATAACGCATAACGCATATGGCATAAGCATAACGCATAACGCATAACGCATAACGCATAACGCATAACGCATAACGCATAACGCATAACGCATAACGCATTACGCATAACGCATAACGCATAACGCATATCGCATAACGCATAACGCATAACGCATAACGCATAACGCATAACGCATAACGCATAACGCATAACGCATAACGCATAACGCATAACGCATAACGCATAACGCATAACGCATAACGCATAACGCATGACGCACGACGCATAACGCATAACGCATAACGCATAACGCATAACGCATAACGCATAACGCATAACGCATAACGCATAACGCATAACGCATAACGCATAACGCATAACGCATAACGCATAACGCATAACGCATAACGCATAACGCATAACGCGCAACGCAAAACTCATAACGCATAACGCATAACGCATAACGCATAACGCATAACGCATAACGCATAACGCATAACGCATAACGTATAAACCATAAGGCATAACGCATAGCCCATAACGCATAACGCATAACGCATAACGCATAATGCAAAAGTCATAACGCATAACGCATAACGGATAACGCATAACGCATAACGCATAACGCATAACGCATAACGCATAACGCATAACGCATAACGCATAACGCATAACGCATAACGCATAACGCATAACGCATAACGCATAACGCATAACCCATAACGCATAACGCATAACGCATAACGCATAACGCATAACGCATAACGCATAACGCATAACGCATAACGCATAACGCATAAGGCATAAGCATAACGCATAACGCATAACGCATAACGCATAACGCATAACGCATAACGCATAACGCATAACGCATAACGCATAACGCATAACGCATAACGCATAACGCATAACGCATTACGCATAACGCATAACGCGTAACGCAAAACTCATAACCCATAACGCATAACGCATAACGCATAACGCATAACGTATAAACCATAAGGCATAACGCATAGCCCATAACGCATAACGCATAACGCATAACGCATAATGCAAAAGTCATAACGCATAACGCATAACGCATAACGCATAACGCATAACGCATAACGCATAACGCATAATGCATAACGCATAACGCATAACGCATAACGCATAACGCATAACGCATAACGCATAATGCAAAAGTCATAACGCATAACGCATTACGCATAACGCATAACGCATAACGTATAACGCATAACGCATAACGCATAACGCATAACGCATAACGCGTAACGCAAAACTCATAACGCATAACGCATAACGCATAACGCATAACGCATAACGCATATGGCATAAGCATAACGCATAACGCATAACGCATAACGCATAACGCATAACGCATAACGCATAACGCATAACGCATAACGCATAACGCATAACGCATAACGCATAACGCATAACGCATAACGCATTACGCATAACGCATAACGCATAACGCATAACGCATATCGCATAACGCATAACGCATTACGCATAACGCATAACGCATAACGCATAACGCATAACGCATAACGCATAACGCATAACGCATTACGCATAACGCATAACGCATAACGCATAACGCATAACGCATAACGCATAACGCATAACGCATAACGCATAACGCATAACGCATAACGCATAACGCATAACGCATAACGCATAACGCATAACGCATAACGCATAACGCATAACGCATAACGCATAACGCATAACGCATAACGCATAACGCATAACGCATAAGGCATAAGCATAACGCATAACGCATAACGCATAACGCATAACGCATAACGCATAACGCATAACGCATAACGCATAACGCATAACGCATAACGCATATGGCATAACGCATAATGCAAAAGTCATAACGCATAACGCATAACGCATAACGCATAACGCATAACGCATAACGCATAACGCATAACGCATAACGCATAACCCATAACGCATAACGCATAACGCATAACGCATAACGCATAACGCATAACGCATAACGCGTAACGCAAAACTCATAACGCATAACGCATAACGCATAACGCATAACGCATAACGCATAACGCATAACGCATAACGTATAAACCATAAGGCATAACGCATAGCCCATAACGCATAACGCATAACGCATAACGCATAACGCATAACGCATAACGCATAACGCATAACGCATAACGCATAACGCATAACGCATAACGCATAACGCATAACGCATAACGCATAACGCATAACGCATAACGCATAACGCATAACGCATAACGCATAACGCATAACGCATAACGCATAACGCATAACGCATAACGCATAACGCATAACGCATAACGCATAACGCATAACGCATAACGCATAACGCATAACGCATAACGCAAAACCCATAACGCCTAAAGCATAACGCATAACGCATAACGCATAACGCATAACGCATAACGCATAACGCATAACGCATAACGCATAACGCATAACGCATAACGCATAACGCATAACGCATAACGCATAACGCATAACGCATAACGCATAACGCATAACGCATAACGCATAACGCATAACGCATAACGCATAACGCATAACGCATAACGCATAACGCATTACGCATAACGCATAACGCATAACGCATAACGCATAAGGCATAAGCATAACGCATAACGCATAACGCATAACGCATAACGCGTAACGCATAAGGCATAAGCATAACGCATAACGCATAACGCATAACGCATATGGCATAACGCATAATGCAAAAGTCATAACGCATAACGCATAACGCATAACGCATAACGCATAACGCATAACGCATAACGCATAACGCATAACGCATAACGCATAACGCGTAACGCAAAACTCATAACCCATAACGCATAACGCATAACGCATAACGCATAACGTATAAACCATAAGGCATAACGCATAGCCCATAACGCATAACGCATAACGCATAACGCATAATGCAAAAGTCATAACGCATAACGCATAACGCATAACGCATAACGCATAACGCATAACGCATAACGCATAATGCATAACGCATAACGCATAACGCATAACGCATAACGCATAACGCATAATGCAAAAGTCATAACGCATAACGCATAACGCATAACGCATAACGCATAACGCATAACGCATAACGCATAACGCATAACGCATAACGCATAACGCATAACGCATAACGCATAACGCATAACGCATAACGCATAACGCATAACGCATAACGCATAACGCATAACGCATAACGCATAACGCATAACGCATAACGCATAACGCATAACGCATAACGCATAACGCATAACGCATAACGCATTACGCATAACGCATAACGCATAACGCATAACGCATAAGGCATAAGCATAACGCATAACGCATAACGCATAACGCATAACGCATAACGCATAACGCATAACGCATAACGCATAACGCATAACGCATAACGCATAACGCATAACGCATAACGCATAACGCATAACGCATATCGCATAACGCATAACGCATAAGGCATAAGCATAACGCATAACGCATAACGCATAACGCATAACGCATAACGCATAACGCATAACGCGTAACGCAAAACTCATAACGCATAACGCATAACGCATAACGCATATGGCATAAGCATAACGCATAACGCATAACGCATAACGCATAACGCATAACGCATAACGCATAACGCGTAACGCAAAACTCATAACGCATCACGCATAACGCATAACGCATAACGCATAACGCATAACGCATAACGGATAACGCATAACGCATAACGCATAACGCATAACGCATAACGCATAACGCATAACGCATAACGCATAACGCATAACGCATCACGCATAACGCATAACGCATAACGCATAACGCATAACGCATAACGCATAACGCATAACGCATAACGCATAACGCATAACGCATAACGCATAACGCATAACGCATGACGCATAACGCATAACGCATAACGCATAACGCATTACGCATAACGCATAACGCATAACGCATAACGCATAACGCATAACGCATAACGCATAACGCATAACGCATAACGCATAACGCATAACGCATAACGCATAACGCATAACGCATAACGCATGACGCACGACGCATAACGCATAACGCATAACGCATAACGCATAACGCATAACGCATAACGCATAACGCATAACGCATAACGCATAACGCATAACGCATAACGCATAACGCATAACGCATAACGCATAACGCATAACGCATAACGCATAACGCATAACGCATAACGCATAACGCATAACGCATAACGCATAACGCATAACGCATAACGCATAACGCATAACGCATAACGCATAACGCGTAACGCAAAACTCATAACGCATAACGCATAACGCATAACGCATAACGCATAACGCATAACGTATAAACCATAAGGCATAACGCATAGCCCATAACGCATAACGCATAACGCATAACGCATAATGCAAAAGTCATAACGCATAACGCATAACGGATAACGCATAACGCATAACGCATAACGCATAACGCATAACGCATAACGCATAACGCATAACGCATAACGCATAACGCATAACGCATAACGCATAACGCATAACGCATAACGCATAACGCATAACGCATAACGCATAACGCATAACGCATAACCCATAACGCATAACGCATAACGCATAACGCATAACGCATAACGCATAACGCATAACGCATAACGCATAACGCATAACGCATAACGCATAACGCATAACGCATAACGCATAACGCATAACGCATAACGCATAACGCATAACGCATAACGCGTAACGCAAAACTCATAACCCATAACGCATAACGCATAACGCATAACGCATAACGTATAAACCATAAGGCATAACGCATGGCCCATAACGCATAACGCATAACGCATAACGCATAATGCAAAAGTCATAACGCATAACGCATAACGCATAACGCATAACGCATAACGCATAACGCATAACGCATAACGCATAACGCATAACGCATAATGCATAACGCATAACGCATAACGCATAACGCATAACGCATAACGCATAACGCATAACGCATAACGCATAATGCAAAAGTCATAACGCATAACGCATAACGCATAACGCATAACGCATAACGCATAACGCATAACGCATAAGGCATAACGCATAACGCATAACGCATAACGCATAACGCATAACGCATAACGCATAACGCATAACGCATAACGCATAACGCATAACGCATAACGCATAACGCATAACGCATAACGCATAACGCATAACGCATTACGCATAACGCATAACGCATAACGCATAACGCATAAGGCATAAGCATAACGCATAACGCATAACGCATAACGCATAACGCATAACGCGTAACGCGTAACGCAAAACTCATAACGCATAACGCATAACGCATATGGCATAACGCATAATGCAAAAGTCATAACGCATAACGCATAACGCATAACGCATAACGCATAACGCATAACGCATAACGCATAACGCATAACGCATAACGCATAACGCATAACGCATAACGCATAACGCGTAACGCAAAACTCATAACCCATAACGCATAACGCATAACGCATAACGCATAACGTATAAACCATAAGGCATAACGCATAGCCCATAACGCATAACGCATAACGCATAACGCATAATGCAAAAGTCATAACGCATAACGCATAACGCATAACGCATAACGCATAACGCATAACGCATAACGCATAACGCATAACGCATAATGCATAACGCATAACGCATAACGCATAACGCATAACGCATAACGCATAACGCATAATGCAAAAGTCATAACGCATAACGCATAATGCATAACGCATAACGCATAACGCATAACGCATAACGCATAACGCATAACGCATAACGCATAACGCATAACGCATAACGCATAACGCATAACGCATAACGCATAACGCATAACGCATAACGCATAACGCATAACGCATAACGCATAACGCATAACGCATAACGCATAACGCATAACGCATAACGCATTACGCATAACGCATAACGCATAACGCATAACGCATAAGGCATAAGCATAACGCATAACGCATAACGCATAACGCATAACGCATAACGCATAACGCATAACGCATAACGCATAACGCATAACGCATAACGCATAACGCATAACGCATAACGCATAACGCATATCGCATAACGCATAACGCATAAGGCATAAGCATAACGCATAACGCATAACGCATAACGCATAACGCATAACGCATAACGCATAACGCATAACGCGTAACGCAAAACTCATAACGCATAACGCATAACGCATAACGCATATGGCATAAGCATAACGCATAACGCATAACGCATAACGCATAACGCATAACGCATAACGCATAACGCATAACGCATAACGCATAACGCATAACGCATAACGCATAACGCATAACGCATAACGCATAACGCGTAACGCAAAACTCATAACGCATCACGCATAACGCATAACGCATAACGCATAACGCATAACGCATAACGGATAACGCATAACGCATAACGCATAACGCATAACGCATAACGCATAACGCATAACGCATAACGCATAACGGATAACGCATAACGCATAACGCATAACGCATAACGCATAACGCATAACGCATAACGCATAACGCATAACGCATCACGCATAACGCATAACGCATAACGCATAACGCATAACGCATAACGCATAACGCATAACGCATAACGCATAACGCATAACGCATAACGCATAACGCATAACGCATAACGCATAACGCATAACGCATAACGCATAACGCATTACGCATAACGCATAACGCATAACGCATAACGCATAACGCATAACGCATAACGCATAACGCATAACGCATAACGCATAACGCATAACGCATAACGCATAACGCATAACGCATAACGCATAACGCATAACGCATAACGCATAACGCATGACGCACGACGCATAACGCATAACGCATAACGCATAACGCATAACGCATAACGCATAACGCATAACGCATAACGCATAACGCATAACGCATAACGCATAACGCATAACGCATAACGCATAACGCATAACGCATAACGCATAACGCATAACGCATAACGCATAACGCATAACGCATAACGCATAACGCATAACGCATAACGCATAACGCATAACGCATAACGCATAACGCATAACGCATAACGCATAACGCATAACGCATAACGCATAACGCATAACGCATAACGCATAACGCATAACGCATAACGCATAACGCATAACGCATAACGCATAACGCATAACGCGTAACGCAAAACTCATAACGCATAACGCATAACGCATAACGCATAACGCATAACGCATAACGCATAACGGATAACGCATAACGCATAACGCATAACGCATAACGCATAACGCATAACGCATAACGCATAACGCATAACGCATCACGCATAACGCATAACGCATAACGCATAACGCATAACGCATAACGCATAACGCATAACGCATAACGCATAACGCATAACGCATAACGCATAACGCATAACGCATAACGCATAACGCATAACGCATAACGCATAACGCATAACGCATAACGCATAACGCATAACGCATAACGCATAACGCATAACGCATAACGCATAACGCATAACGCATAACGCATAACGCATAACGCATTACGCATAACGCATAACGCATAACGCATAACGCATAAGGCATAAGCATAACGCATAACGCATAACGCATAACGCATAACGCATAACGCATAACGCATAACGCATAACGCATAACGCATAACGCATAACGCATAACGCATAACGCATAACGCATAACGCATAACGCATATCCCATAACGCATAACGCATAAGGCATAAGCATAACGCATAACGCATAACGCATAACGCATAACGCATAACGCATAACGCATAACGCATAACGCATAACGCGTAACGCAAAACTCATAACGCATAACGCATAACGCATAACGCATATGGCATAAGCATAACGCATAACGCATAACGCATAACGCATAACGCATAACGCATAACGCATAACGCATAACGCATAACGCATAACGCATAACGCATAACGCATAACGCATAACGCATAACGCGTAACGCAAAACTCATAACGCATCACGCATAACGCATAACGCATAACGCATAACGCATAACGCATAACGCATAACGGATAACGCATAACGCATAACGCATAACGCATAACGCATAACGCATAACGCATAACGCATAACGCATAACGCATCACGCATAACGCATAACGCATAACGCATAACGCATAACGCATAACGCATAACGCATAACGCATAACGCATAACGCATAACGCATAACGCATAACGCATAACGCATAACGCATAACGCATAACGCATAACGCATAACGCATTACGCATAACGCATAACGCATAACGCATAACGCATAACGCATAACGCATAACGCATAACGCATAACGCATAACGCATAACGCATAACGCATAACGCATAACGCATAACGCATAACGCATAACGCATAACGCATAACGCATAACGCATAACGCATGACGCACGACGCATAACGCATAACGCATAACGCATAACGCATAACGCATAACGCATAACGCATAACGCATAACGCATAACGCATAACGCATAACGCATAACGCATAACGCATAACGCATAACGCATAACGCATAACGCATAACGCATAACGCATAACGCATAACGCATAACGCATAACGCATAACGCATAACGCATAACGCATAACGCATAACGCATAACGCATAACGCATAACGCATAACGCATAACGCATAACGCGTAACGCAAAACTCATAACGCATAACGCATAACGCATAACGCATAACGCATAACGCATAACGCATAACGTATAAACCATAAGGCATAACGCATAGCCCATAACGCATAACGCATAACGCATAACGCATAATGCAAAAGTCATAACGCATAACGGATAACGCATAACGCATAACGCATAACGCATAACGCATTACGCATAACGCATAACGCATAACGCATAACGCATATCGCATAACGCATAACGCATAACGCATAACGCATAACGCATAACGCATAACGCATAACGCATAACGCATAACGCATAACGCATAACGCATAACGCATAACGCATAACGCATAACGCATAACGCATAACGCATAACGCATAACGCATAACGCATAACGCATAACCCATAACGCATAACGCATAACGCATAACGCATAACGCATAACGCATAACGCATAACGCATAACGCATAACGCATAACGCATAACGCATAACGCATAACGCATAACGCATAACGCATAACGCATAACGCATAACGCATAACGCATAACGCATAACGCATAACGCATAACGCATAACGCATAACGCATAACGCGTAACGCAAAACTCATAACCCATAACGCATAACGCATAACGCATAACGCATAACGTATAAACCATAAGGCATAACGCATAGCCCATAACGCATAACGCATAACGCATAACGCATAATGCAAAAGTCATAACGCATAACGCATAACGCATAACGCATAACGCATAACGCATAACGCATAACGCATAATGCATAACGCATAACGCATAACGCATAACGCATAACGCATAACGCATAATGCAAAAGTCATAACGCATAACGCATAACGCATAACGCATAACGCATAACGCATAACGCATAAGGCATAACGCATAACGCATAACGCATAACGCATAACGCATAACGCATAACGCATAACGCATAACGCATAACGCATAACGCATAACGCATAACGCATAACGCATAACGCATAACGCATAACGCATAACGCATAACGCATAACGCATAACGCATAACGCATAACGCATAACGCATAACGCATAACGCGTAACGCAAAACTCATAACGCATAACGCATAACGCATAACGCATAACGCATAACGCATATGGCATAAGCATAACGCATAACGCATAACGCATAACGCATAACGCATAACGCATAACGCATAACGCATAACGCATAACGCATAACGCATAACGCATAACGCATAACGCATAACGCATAACGCATTACGCATAACGCATAACGCATAACGCATAACGCATATCGCATAACGCATAACGCATAACGCATAACGCATAACGCATAACGCATAACGCATAACGCATAACGCATAACGCATAACGCATAACGCATTACGCATAACGCATAACGCATAACGCATAACGCATAACGCATAACGCATAACGCATAACGCATAACGCATAACGCATAACGCATAACGCATAACGCATAACGCATAACGCATAACGCATAACGCATAACGCATAACGCATAACGCATAACGCATAACGCATAACGCATAACGCATAACGCATAACGCATAACGCATAACGCATAACGCATAACGCATAACGCATAACGCATAACGCATAACGCATAACGCATAACGCATAACGCATAACGCATAAGGCATAAGCATAACGCATAACGCATAACGCATAACGCATAACGCATAACGCATAACGCATAACGCATAACGCATATGGCATAACGCATAATGCAAAAGTCATAACGCATAACGCATAACGCATAACGCATAACGCATAACGCATAACGCATAACGCATAACGCATAACGCATAACGCATAACGCATAACGCATAACGCATAACCCATAACGCATAACGCATAACGCATAACGCATAACGCATAACGCGTAACGCAAAACTGATAACGCATAACGCATAACGCATAACGCATAACGCATAACGCATAACGCATAACGCATAACGTATAAACCATAAGGCATAACGCATAGCCCATAACGCATAACGCATAACGCATAACGCATAATGCAAAAGTCATAACGCATAACGCATAACGGATAACGCATAACGCATAACGCATAACGCATAACGCATAACGCATAACGCATAACGCATAACGCATAACGCATAACGCATAACGCATAACGCATAACGCATAACGCATAACGCATAACGCATAACGCATAACGCATAACGCATAACGCATAACGCATAACGCATAACCCATAACGCATAACGCATAACGCATAACGCATAACGCATAACGCATAACGCATAAGGCATAAGCATAACGCATAACGCATAACGCATAACGCATAACGCATAACGCATAACGCATAACGCATAACGCATAACGCATAACGCATAACGCATAACGCATAACGCATAACGCATAACGCATAACGCATAACGCATAACGCGTAACGCAAAACTCATAACGCATAACGCATAACGCATAACGCATAACGCATAACGCATATGGCATAAGCATAACGCATAACGCATAACGCATAACGCATAACGCATAACGCATAACGCATAACGCATAACGCATAACGCATAACGCGTAACGCAAAACTCATAACGCATAACGCATAACGCATAACGCATAACGCATAACGCATATGGCATAAGCATAACGCATGACGCATAACGCATAACGCATAACGCATAACGCATAACGCATAACGCATAACGCATAACGCATAACGCATAACGCATAACGCATAACGCATAACGCATTACGCATAACGCATAACGCATAACGCATAACGCATATCGCATAACGCATAACGCATAACGCATAACGCATAACGCATAACGCATAACGCATAACGCATAACGCATAACGCATAACGCATTACGCATAGCGCATAACGCATAACGCATAACGCATAACGCATAACGCATAACGCATAACGCATAACGCATAACGCATAACGCATAACGCATAACGCATAACGCATAACGCATAACGCATAATGCAAAAGTCATAACGCATAACGCATAACGGATAACGCATAACGCATAACGCATAACGCATAACGCATAACGCATAACGCATAACGCATAACGCATAACGCATATGGCATAACGCATAATGCAAAAGTCATAACGCATAACGCATAACGCATAACGCATAACGCATAACGCATAACGCATAACGCATAACGCATAACGCATAACGCATAACGCATAACGCATAACGCATAACCCATAACGCATAACGCATAACGCATAACGCATAACGCATAACGCGTAACGCATAACGCATAACGCATAACGCATAACGCATAACGCATAACGCATAACGCATAACGCATAACGCATAACGCATAACGCATAACGCATAACGCATAACGCATAACGCATAACGCATAACGCATAACGCATAACGCATAACGCATAACGCATAACGCATAACGCAAAACCCATAACGCCTAAAGCATAACGCATAACGCATAACGCATAACGCATAACGCATAACGCATAACGCATAACGCATAACGCATAACGCATAACGCATAACGCATAACGCATAACGCATAACGCATAACGCATAACGCATAACGCATAACGCATAACGCATAACGCATAACGCATAACGCATAACGCATAACGCATAACGCATAACGCATAACGCATAACGCATAACGCATAACGCATAACGCATAACGCATAACGCATAACGCATAACGCATAACGCATTACGCATAACGCATAACGCATAACGCATAACGCATAAGGCATAAGCATAACGCATAACGCATAACGCATAACGCATAACGCGTAACGCGTAACGCAAAACTCATAACGCATAACGCATAACGCATATGGCATAACGCATAATGCAAAAGTCATAACGCATAACGCATAACGCATAACGCATAACGCATAACGCATAACGCATAACGCATAACGCATAACGCATAACGCATAACGCATAACGCATAACGCATAACGCATAACGCATAACGCGTAACGCAAAACTCATAACCCATAACGCATAACGCATAACGCATAACGTATAAACCATAAGGCATAACGCATAGCCCATAACGCATAACGCATAACGCATAACGCATAATGCAAAAGTCATAACGCATAACGCATAACGCATAACGCATAACGCATAACGCATAACGCATAACGCATAACGCATAATGCATAACGCATAACGCATAACGCATAACGCATAACGCATAACGCATAATGCAAAAGTCATAACGCATAACGCATAACGCATAACGCATAACGCATAACGCATAACGCATAACGCATAACGCATAACGCATAACGCATAACGCATAACGCATAACGCATAACGCATAACGCATAACGCATAACGCATAACGCATAACGCATAACGCATAACGCATAACGCATAACGCATAACGCATAACGCATAACGCATAACGCATAACGCATAACGCATAACGCATAACGCATAACGCATAACGCATAACGCATAACGCATAACGCATAACGCATAACGCATATCGCATAACGCATAACGCATAAGGCATAAGCATAACGCATAACGCATAACGCATAACGCATAACGCATAACGCATAACGCATAACGCATAACGCATAACGCATAACGCATAACGCATAACGCATAACGCATAACGCGTAACGCAAAACTCATAACGCATCACGCATAACGCATAACGCATAACGCATAACGCATAACGCATAACGCATAACGCATAACGGATAACGCATAACGCATAACGCATAACGCATAACGCATAACGCATAACGCATAACGCATAACGCATAACGCATAACGCATAACGCATCACGCATAACGCATAACGCATAACGCATAACGCATAACGCATAACGCATAACGCATAACGCATAACGCATAACGCATAACGCATAACGCATAACGCATAACGCATAACGCATAACGCATAACGCATAACGCATAACGCATAACGCATAACGCATAACGCATAACGCATAACGCATAACGCATAACGCATAACGCATAAGGCATAAGCATAACGCATAACGCATAACGCATAACGCATAACGCATATGGCATAACGCATAATGCAAAAGTCATAACGCATAACGCATAACGCATAACGCATAACGCATAACGCATAACGCATAACGCATAACGCATAACGCATAACGCATAACCCATAACGCATAACGCATAACGCATAACGCATAACGCATAACGCATAACGCATAACGCATAACGCATAAGGCATAAGCATAACGCATAACGCATAACGCATAACGCATAACGCATAACGCATAACGCGTAACGCATAACGCGTAACGCAAAACTCATAACGCATAACGCATAACGCATAACGAATAACGCATAACGCATATGGCATAAGCATAACGCATAACGCATAACGCATAACGCATAACGCATAACGCATAACGCATAACGCATAACGCATAACGCGTAACGCAAAACTCATAACGCATAACGCATAACGCATAACGCATAACGCATAACGCATAACGCATAACGCATAACGCATAACGCATAACGCATAACGCATAACGCATAACGCATAACGCATAACGCATAACACATAACGCATAACGCATAACGCATAACGCATAACGCATAACGCATAACGCATAACGCATAACGCATAACGCATAACGCATAATGCAAAAGTCATAACGCATAACGCATAACGCATAACGCATAACGCATAACGCATAACGCATAACGCATAACGCATAACGCATAACGCATAAGGCATAACGCATAACGCATAACGCATAACGCATAACGCATAACGCATAACGCATAACGCATAACGCATAACGCATAACGCATAACGCATAACGCATAACGCATAACGCATAACGCATAACGCATTACGCATAACGCATAACGCATAACGCATAACGCATAACGCATAACGCATAACGCATAACGCATAACGCATAACGCATAACGCATAACGCATAACGCATAACGCATAACGCATAACGCATAACGCATAACTCATAACGCATAACGCATGACGCACGACGCATAACGCATAACGCATAACGCATAACGCATAACGCATAACGCATAACGCATAACGCATAACGCATAACGCATAACGCATAACGCATAACGCATAACGCATAACGCATAACGCATAACGCATAACGCATAACGCATAACGCATAACGCATAACGCATAACGCATAACGCATAACGCGTAACGCAAAACTCATAACGCATAACGCATAACGCATAACGCATAACGCATAACGCATATGGCATAAGCATAACGCATAACGCATAACGCATAACGCATAACGCATAACGCATAACGCATAACGCATAACGCATAACGCATAACGCATAACGCATAACGCATTACGCATAACGCATAACGCATAACGCATAACGCATATCGCATAACGCATAACGCATAACGCATAACGCATAACGCATAACGCATAACGCATAACGCATAACGCATAACGCATAACGCATAACGCATAACGCATAACGCATAACGCATAACGCATAACGCATAACGCATAACGCATAACGCATAAGGCATAAGCATAACGCATAACGCATAACGCATAACGCATAACGCATAACGCGTAACGCGTAACGCAAAACTCATAACGCATAACGCATAACGCATATGGCATAACGCATAATGCAAAAGTCATAACGCATAACGCATAACGCATAACGCATAACGCATAACGCATAACGCATAACGCATAACGCATAACGCATAACGCATAACGCATAACGCATAACGCGTAACGCAAAACTCATAACCCATAACGCATAACGCATAACGCATAACGCATAACGTATAAACCATAAGGCATAACGCATAGCCCATAACGCATAACGCATAACGCATAACGCATAATGCAAAAGTCATAACGCATAACGCATAACGCGTAACGCATAACGCATAACGCATAACGCATAACGCATAACGCATAACGCATAACGCATAATGCATAACGCATAACGCATAACGCATAACGCATAACGCATAACGCATAACGCATAACGCATAATGCAAAAGTCATAACGCATAACGCATAACGCATAACGCATAACGCATAACGCATAACGCATAACGCATAACGCATAACGCATAACGCATAACGCATAACGCATAACGCATAACGCATAACGCATAACGCATAACGCATAACGCATAACGCATAACGCATAACGCATAACGCATAACGCATAACGCATTACGCATAACGCATAACGCATAACGCATAACGCATAAGGCATAAGCATAACGCATAACGCATAACGCATAACGCATAACGCATAACGCATAACGCATAACGCATAACGCATAACGCATAACGCATAACGCATAACGCATAACGCATATCGCATAACGCATAACGCATAAGGCATAAGCATAACGCATAACGCATAACGCATAACGCATAACGCATAACGCATAACGCATAACGCATAACGCATAACGCATAACGCATAACGCGTAACGCAAAACTCATAACGCATAACGCATAACGCATAACGCATATGGCATAAGCATAACGCATAACGCATAACGCATAACGCATAACGCATAACGCATAACGCATAACGCGTAACGCAAAACTCATAACGCATCACGCATAACGCATAACGCATAACGCATAACGCATAACGCATAACGGATAACGCATAACGCATAACGCATAACGCATAACGCATAACGCATAACGCATAACGCATAACGCATAACGCATCACGCATAACGCATAACGCATAACGCATAACGCATAACGCATAACGCATAACGCATAACGCATAACGCATAACGCATAACGCATAACGCATAACGCATAACGCATAACGCATAACGCATAACGCATAACGCATTACGCATAACGCATAACGCATAACGCATAACGCATAACGCATAACGCATAACGCATAACGCATAACGCATAACGCATAACGCATAACGCATAACGCATAACGCATAACGCATAACGCATAACGCATAACGCATAACGCATGACGCACGACGCATAACGCATAACGCATAACGCATAACGCATAACGCATAACGCATAACGCATAACGCATAACGCATAACGCATAACGCATAACGCATAACGCATAACGCATAACGCATAACGCATAACGCATAACGCATAACGCATAACGCATAACGCATAACGCATAACGCATAACGCATAACGCATAACGCATAACGCATAACGCATAACGCATAACGCATAACGCATAACGCATAACGCATAACGCGTAACGCAAAACTCATAACGCATAACGCATAACGCATAACGCATAACGCATAACGCATAACGTATAAACCATAAGGCATAACGCATAGCCCATAACGCATAACGCATAACGCATAACGCATAATGCAAAAGTCATAACGCATAACGCATAACGGATAACGCATAACGCATAACGCATAACGCATAACGCATAACGCATAACGCATAACGCATAACGCATAACGCATAACGCATAACGCATAACGCATAACGCATAACGCATAACGCATAACGCATAACGCATAACGCATAACGCATAACGCATAACGCATAACGCATAACGCATAACGCATAACGCATAACGCATAACGCATAACGCATAACGCATAACGCATAACGCATAACGCATAACGCATATCGCATAACGCATAACGCATAAGGCATAAGCATAACGCATAACGCATAACGCATAACGCATAACGCATAACGCATAACGCATAACGCATAACGCATAACGCATAACGCATAACGCATAACGCATAACGCATAACGCATAACGCATAACGCATAACGCATAACGCATAACGCATAACGCATAACGCGTAACGCAAAACTCATAACGCATCACGCATAACGCATAACGCATAACGCATAACGCATAACGCATAACGCATAACGGATAACGCATAACGCATAACGCATAACGCATAACGCATAACGCATAACGCATAACGCATAACGCATAACGCATAACGCATCACGCATAACGCATAACGCATAACGCATAACGCATAACGCATAACGCATAACGCATAACGCATAACGCATAACGCATAACGCATAACGCATAACGCATAACGCATAACGCATAACGCATAACGCATAACGCATAACGCATAACGCATAACGCATAACGCATAACGCATAAGGCATAAGCATAACGCATAACGCATAACGCATAACGCATAACGCATAACGCATAACGCATAACGCATAACGCATATGGCATAACGCATAATGCAAAAGTCATAACGCATAACGCATAACGCATAACGCATAACGCATAACGCATAACGCATAACGCATAACGCATAACGCATAACGCATAACGCATAACGCATAACGCATAACGCGTAACGCAAAACTCATAACGCATAACGCATAACGCATAACGCATAACGCATAACGCATAACGCATAACGTATAAACCATAAGGCATAACGCATAGCCCATAACGCATAACGCATAACGCATAACGCATAATGCAAAAGTCATAACGCATAACGCATAACGGATAACGCATAACGCATAACGCATAACGCATAACGCATAACGCATAACGCATAACGCATAACGCATAACGCATAACGCATAACGCATAACGCATAACGCATAACGCATAACGCATAACGCATAACGCATAACGCATAACGCATAACGCATAACGCATAACGCATAACGCATAACGCATAACGCATAACGCATAACGCATAACGCATAACGCATAACGCATAACGCATAACGCATAACGCATAACGCATAACGCATAACGCATAACCCATAACGCATAACGCATAACGCATAACGCATAACGCATAACGCATAACGCATAACGCATAACGCATAACGCATAAGGCATAAGCATAACGCATAACGCATAACGCATAACGCATAACGCATAACGCATAACGCATAACGCATAACGCGTAACGCAAAACTCATAACGCATAACGCATAACGCATAACGCATAACGCATAACGCATATGGCATAAGCATAACGCATAACGCATAACGCATAACGCATAACGCATAACGCATAACGCATAACGCGTAACGCAAAACTCATAACGCATAACGCATAACGCATAACGCATAACGCATAACGCATAACGCATAACGCATAACGCATAACGCATAACGCATAACGCATAACGCATAACGCATAACGCATAACGCATAACGCATAACGCATAACGCATAACGCATAACGCATAACGCATAACGCATAACGCATAACGCATAACGCATAACGCATAACGCATAACGCATAACGCATAACGCATAATGCAAAAGTCATAACGCATAACGCATAACGCATAACGCATAACGCATAACGCATAACGCATAACGCATAACGCATAAGGCATAACGCATAACGCATAACGCATAACGCATAACGCATAACGCATAACGCATAACGCATAACGCATAACGCATAACGCATAACGCATAACGCATAACGCATAACGCATAACGCATAACGCATAACGCATAACGCATAACGCATAACGCATAACGCATAACGCATATCGCATAACGCATAACGCATAAGGCATAAGCATAACGCATAACGCATAACGCATAACGCATAACGCATAACGCATAACGCATAACGCATAACGCATAACGCGTAACGCAAAACTCATAACGCATAACGCATAACGCATAACGCATATGGCATAAGCATAACGCATAACGCATAACGCATAACGCATAACGCATAACGCATAACGCAAAACTCATAACGCATCACGCATAACGCATAACGCATAACGCATAACGCATAACGCATAACGCATAACGGATAACGCATAACGCATAACGCATAACGCATAACGCATAACGCATAACGCATAACGCATAACGCATAACGCATAACGCATCACGCATAACGCATAACGCATAACGCATAACGCATAACGCATAACGCATAACGCATAACGCATAACGCATAACGCATAACGCATAACGCATAACGCATAACGCATAACGCATAACGCATAACGCACAACGCATAACGCATAACGCATAACGCATTACGCATAACGCATAACGCATAACGCATAACGCATAACGCATAACGCATAACGCATAACGCATAACGCATAGCGCATAACGCATAACGCATAACGCATAACGCATAACGCATAACGCATAACGCATGACGCACGACGCATAACGCATAACGCATAACGCATAACGCATAACGCATAACGCATAACGCATAACGCATAACGCTTAACGCATAACGCATAACGCATAACGCATAACGCATAACGCATAACGCATAACGCATAACGCATAACGCATAACGCATAACGCATAACGCATAACGCATAACGCATAACGCATAACGCATAACGCATAACGCATAACGCATAACGCATAACGCATAACGCATAACGCATAACGCATAACGCATAACGCATAACGCATAACGCATAACGCATAACGCATAACGCATAACGCGTAACGCAAAACTCATAACGCATAACGCATAACGCATAACGCATAACGCATAACGCATAACGCATAACGTATAAACCATAAGGCATAACGCATAGCCCATAACGCATAACGCATAACGCATAACGCATAATGCAAAAGTCATAACGCATAACGCATAACGGATAACGCATAACGCATAACGCATAACGCATAACGCATAACGCATAACGCATAACGCATAACGCATAACGCATAACGCATAACGCATAACGCATAACGCATAACGCATAACGCATAACGCATAACGCATAACGCATAACGCATAACGCATAACCCATAACGCATAACGCATAACGCATAACGCATAACGCATAACGCATAACGCATAACGCATAACGCATAACGCATAACGCATAACGCATAACGCATAACGCGTAACGCAAAACTCATAACGCATCACGCATAACGCATAACGCATAACGCATAACGCATAACGCATAACGCATAACGCATAACGCATATGGCATAACGCATAATGCAAAAGTCATAACGCATAACGCATAACGCATAACGCATAACGCATAACGCATAACGCATAACGCATAACGCATAACGCATAACGCATAACGCATAACGCATAACGCATAACGTATAAACCATAAGGCATAACGCATAGCCCATAACGCATAACGCATAACGCATAACGCATAATGCAAAAGTCATAACGCATAACGCATAACGGATAACGCATAACGCATAACGCATAACGCATAACGCATAACGCATAACGCATAACGCATAACGCGTAACGCAAAACTCATAACGCATAACGCATAACGCATAACGCATAACGCATAACGCATATGGCATAAGCATAACGCATAACGCATAACGCATAACGCATAACGCATAACGCATAACGCATAACGCATAACGCATAACGCGTAACGCAAAACTCATAACGCATAACGCATAACGCATAACGCATAACGCATAACGCATAACGCATAACGCATAACGCATAACGCATAACGCATAACGCATAACGCATAACGCATAACGCATAACGCATAACACATAACGCATAACGCATAACGCATAACGCATAACGCATAACGCATAACGCATAACGCATAACGCATAACGCATAACGCATAACGCATAACGCATAATGCAAAAGTCATAACGCATAACGCATAACGCATAACGCATAACGCATAACCCATAACGCATAACGCATAACGCATAACGCATAACGCATAAGCATAACGCATAACGCATAACGCATAACGCATAACGCATAACGCATAACGCATAACGCATAACGCGTAACGCAAAACTCATAACGCATAACGCATAACGCATAACGCATAACGCATAACGCATATGGCATAAGCATAACGCATAACGCATAACGCATAACGCATAACGCATAACGCATAACGCATAACGCATAACGCATAACGCATAACGCATTACGCATAACGCATAACGCATAACGCATAACGCATATCGCATAACGCATAACGCATAACGCATAACGCATAACGCATAACGCATAACGCATAACGCATAACGCATAACGCATAACGCATAACGCATAACGCATAACGCATAACGCATAACGCATAACGCATAACGCATAACGCATAACGCATAACGCATAACGCATAAGGCATAAGCATAACGCATAACGCATAACGCATAACGCATAACGCATAACGCGTAACGCGTAACGCAAAACTCATAACGCATAACGCATAACGCATATGGCATAACGCATAATGCAAAAGTCATAACGCATAACGCATAACGCATAACGCATAACGCATAACGCATAACGCATAACGCATAACGCATAACGCGTAACGCAAAACTCATAACCCATAACGCATAACGCATAACGCATAACGCATAACGTATAAACCATAAGGCATAACGCATAGCCCATAACGCATAACGCATAACGCATAACGCATAATGCAAAAGTCATAACGCATAACGCATAACGCATAACGCATAACGCATAACGCATAACGCATAACGCATAATGCATAACGCATAACGCATAACGCATAACGCATAACGCATAACGCATAACGCATAATGCAAAAGTCATAACGCATAACGCATAACGCATAACGCATAACGCATAACGCATAACGCATAACGCATAACGCATAACGCATAACGCATAACGCATAACGCATAACGCATAACGCATAACGCATAACGCATAACGCATAACGCATAACGCATAACGCATAACGCATAACGCATAACGCATAACGCATAACGCATAACGCATTACGCATAACGCATAACGCATAACGCATAACGCATAAGGCATAAGCATAACGCATAACGCATAACGCATAACGCATAACGCATAACGCATAACGCATAACGCATAACGCATAACGCATAACGCATAACGCATAACGCATAACGCATATCGCATAACGCATAACGCATAAGGCATAAGCATAACGCATAACGTATAAACCATAAGGCATAACGCATAGCCCATAACGCATAACGCATAACGCATAACGCATAACGCAGAACGCATAACGCGTAACGCAAAACTCATAACGCATAACGCATAACGCATATGGCATAAGCATAACGCATAACGCATAACGCATAACGCATAACGCATAACGCATAACGCATAACGCATAACGCATAACGCGTAACGCAAAACTCATAACGCATCACGCATAACGCATAACGCATAACGCATAACGCATAACGCATAACGGATAACGCATAACGCATAACGCATAACGCATAACGCATAACGCATAACGCATAACGCATAACGCATAACGCATAACGCATAACGCATAACGCATAACGCATAACGCATAACGCATAACGCATAACGCATAACGCATAACGCATAACGCATAACGCATTACGCATAACGCATAACGCATAACGCATAACGCATAACGCATAACGCATAACGCATAACGCATAACGCATAACGCATAACGCATAACGCATAACGCATAACGCATAACGCATAACGCATAACGCATGACGCACGACGCATAACGCATAACGCATAACGCATAACGCATAACGCATAACGCATGACGCACGACGCATAACGCATAACGCATAACGCATAACGCATAACGCATAACGCATAACGCATAACGCATAACGCATAACGCATAACGCATAACGCATAACGCATAACGCATAACGCATAACGCATAACGCATAACGCATAACGCATAACGCATAACGCATAACGCATAACGCATAACGCATAACGCATAACGCATAACGCATAACGCATAACGCATAACGCATAACGCATAACGCATAACGCATAACGCATAACGCGTAACGCAAAACTCATAACGCATAACGCATAACGCATAACGCATAACGCATAACGCATAACGCATAACGTATAAACCATAAGGCATAACGCATAGCCCATAACGCATAACGCATAACGCATAACGCATAATGCAAAAGTCATAACGCATAACGCATAACGCATAACGGATAACGCATAACGCATATGGCATAAGCATAACGCATAACGCATAACGCATAACGCATAACGCATAACGCATAACGCATAACGCATAACGCGTAACGCAAAACTCATAACGCATAACGCATAACGCATAACGCATAAGGCATAACGCATAACGCATAACGCATAACGCATAACGCATAACGCATAGCCCATAACGCATAACGCATAACGCATAACGCATAATGCAAAAGTCATAACGCATAACGCATAACGGATAACGCATAACGCATAACGCATAACGCATAACGCATAACGCATAACGCATAACGCGTAACGCAAAACTCATAACGCATAACGCATAACGCATAACGCATAACGCATAACGCATAACGCATATGGCATAAGCATAACGCATAACGCATAACGCATAACGCATAACGCATAACGCATAACGCATAACGCATAACGCATAACGCATAACGCATAACGCATAACGCATAACGCATAACGCATAACGCATAACGCATAACGCATAACGCATAACGCATAACGCATAACGCGTAACGCAAAACTCATAACCCATAACGCATAACGCATAACGCATAACGCATAACGTATAAACCATAAGGCATAACGCATAGCCCATAACGCATAACGCATAACGCATAACGCATAATGCAAAAGTCATAACGCATAACGCATAACGCATAACGCATAACGCATGACGCACGACGCATAACGCATAACGCATAACGCATA
This sequence comes from Lasioglossum baleicum, assembly GCF_051020765.1. Taxonomy (NCBI): domain Eukaryota; kingdom Metazoa; phylum Arthropoda; class Insecta; order Hymenoptera; family Halictidae; genus Lasioglossum; species Lasioglossum baleicum. Next base: position 37,663 of record NW_027469483.1, on the reverse strand, counting down.
ACGCATAACGCATAACGCATAACGCATAACGCATAACGCATAACGCATAACGCATAACGCATAACGCATAACGCATAACGCATAACGCATAACGCATAACGCATAACGCATAACGCATAACGCATAACGCATAACGCATAACGCATAACGCATAACGCATAACGCATAACGCATAACGCATAACGCATAACGCATAACGCATAACGCATAACGCATAACGCATAACGCATAACGCATAACGCATAACCCATAACGCATAACGCATAACGCATAACGCATAACGCATAACGCATAACGCATAACGCATAACGCATAACGCATAACGCATAACGCATAACGCATAACGCATAACGCATAACGCATAACGCATAACGCATAACGCATAACGCATAACGCATAACGCATAACGCATAACGCATATGGCATAACGCATAATGCAAAAGTCATAACGCATAACGCATAACGCATAACGCATAACGCATAACGCATAACGCATAACGCATAACGCATAACGCATAACGCATAACGCATAACGCATAACCCATAACGCATAACGCATAACGCATAACGCATAACGCATAACGCGTAACGCAAAACTGATAACGCATAACGCATAACGCATAACGCATAACGCATAACGCATAACGCATAACGCATAACGCATAACGTATAAACCATAAGGCATAACGCATAGCCCATAACGCATAACGCATAACGCATAACGCATAATGCAAAAGTCATAACGCATAACGCATAACGGATAACGCATAACGCATAACGCATAACGCATAACGCATAACGCATAACGCATAACGCATAACGCATAACGCATAACGCATAACGCATAACGCATAACGCATAACGCGTAACGCAAAACTCATAACGCATAACGCATAACGCATAACGCATAACGCATAACGCATAACGCATAACGCATAACGCATAACGCATAACGCATAACGCATAACGCATAACGCATAACGCATAACGCATAACGCATAACGCATAACGCATAACGCATAACGCATAACGCATAACGCATAACGCATAACGCATAACGCATAACGCATAACGCATAACGCATAACGCATAACGCATAACGCATAACGCATAACGCATAACGCATAACGCATAACGCATAACGCATAACGCATAACGCATAACGCATAACGCATAACGCATAACGCATAACGCATAACGCAAAACCCATAACGCCTAAAGCATAACGCATAACGCATAACGCATAACGCATAACGCATAACGCATAACGCATAACGCATAACGCATAACGCATAACGCATAACGCATAACGCATAACGCATAACGCATAACGCATAACGCATAACGCATAACGCATAACGCATAACGCATAACGCATAACGCATAACGCATAACGCATAACGCATAACGCATAACGCATAACGCATAACGCATAACGCATAACGCATAACGCATAACGCATTACGCATAACGCATAACGCATAACGCATAACGCATAAGGCATAAGCATAACGCATAACGCATAACGCATAACGCATAACGCGTAACGCGTAACGCAAAACTCATAACGCATAACGCATAACGCATATGGCATAACGCATAATGCAAAAGTCATAACGCATAACGCATAACGCATAACGCATAACGCATAACGCATAACGCATAACGCATAACGCATAACGCATAACGCATAACGCATAACGCATAACGCATAACGCATAACGCATAACGCATAACGCATAACGCATAACGCATAACGCGTAACGCAAAACTCATAACCCATAACGCATAACGCATAACGCATAACGCATAACGTATAAACCATAAGGCATAACGCATAGCCCATAACGCATAACGCATAACGCATAACGCATAATGCAAAAGTCATAACGCATAACGCATAACGCATAACGCATAACGCATAACGCATAACGCATAACGCATAACGCATAATGCATAACGCATAACGCATAACGCATAACGCATAACGCATAACGCATAATGCAAAAGTCATAACGCATAACGCATAACGCATAACGCATAACGCATAACGCATAACGCATAACGCATAACGCATAACGCATAACGCATAACGCATAACGCATAACGCATAACGCATAACGCATAACGCATAACGCATAACGCATAACGCATAACGCATAACGCATAACGCATAACGCATAACGCATAACGCATAACGCATAACGCATAACGCATAACGCATAACGCATAACGCATAACGCATTACGCATAACGCATAACGCATAACGCATAAGGCATAAGCATAACGCATAACGCATCACGCATAACGCATAACGCATAACGCATAACGCATAACGCATAACGCATAACGCATAACGCATAACGCATAACGCATAACGCATAACGCATAACGCATAACGCATAACGCATAACGCATAACGCATAACGCATAACGCATAACGCATAACGCATAATGCATAACGCATAACGCATAACGCATAACGCATAACGCATAACGCATAACGCATAACGCATAACGCATAACGCATAACGCATAAGGCATAAGCATAACGCATAACGCATAACGCATAACGCATAACGCATAACGCATAACGCATAACGCATAATGCATAACGCATAACGCATAACGCATAACGCATAACGCATAACGCATAACGCATAACGCATAACGCATAACGCATAACGCATAAGGCATAAGCATAACGCATAACGCATAACGCATAACGCATAACGCATAACGCATAACGCATATGGCATAACGCATAATGCAAAAGTCATAACGCATAACGCATAACGCATAACGCATAACGCATAACGCATAACGCATAACGCATAACGCATAACGCATAACGCATAACGCGTAACGCAAAACTCATAACGCATAACGCATAACGCATAACGCATAACGCATAACGTATAAACCATAAGGCATAACGCATAGCCCATAACGCATAACGCATAACGCATAACGCATAATGCAAAAGTCATAACGCATAACGCATAACGGATAACGCATAACGCATAACGCATAACGCATAACGCATAACGCATAACGCATAACGCATAACGCATAACGCATAACGCATAACGCATAACGCATAACGCATAACGCATAACGCATAACGCATAACGCATAACGCATAACGCATAACGCATAACGCATAACGCATAACGCATAACGCATAACGCATAACGCATAACGCATAACGCATAACGCATAACGCATAACGCATAACCCATAACGCATAACGCATAACGCATAACGCATAACGCATAACGCATAACGCATAACGCATAACGCATAAGGCATAAGCATAACGCATAACGCATAACGCATAACGCATAACGCATAACGCATAACGCATAACGCGTAACGCAAAACTCATAACGCATAACGCATAACGCATAACGCATAACGCATAACGCATAACGCATATGGCATAAGCATAACGCATAACGCATAACGCATAACGCATAACGCATAACGCATAACGCATAACGCATAACGCATAACGCATAACGCATAACGCATAACGCGTAACGCAAAACTCATAACCCATAACGCATAACGCATAACGCATAACGTATAAACCATAAGGCATAACGCATAGCCCATAACGCATAACGCATAACGCATAACGCATAATGCAAAAGTCATAACGCATAACGCATAACGCATAACGCATAACGCATAACGCATAACGCATAACGCATAACGCATAACGCATAACGCATAACGCATAATGCATAACGCATAACGCATAACGCATAACGCATAACGCATAATGCAAAAGTCACAACGCATAACGCATAACGCATAACGCATAACGCATAACGCATAACGCATAACGCATAACGCATAACGCATAACGCATAACGCATAACGCATAACGCATAACGCATAACGCATAACGCATAACGCATAACGCATAAGCATAACGCATAACGCATAACGCATAACGCATAACGCATAACGCATAACGCATAACGCATAACGCATAACGCATAACGCATAACGCATAACGCATAACGCATAACGCATAACGCATAACGCATAACGCATAACGCATAACGCATAACGCATAACGCATAACGCATAACGCATAACGCAAAACCCATAACGCCTAAAGCATAACGCATAACGCATAAAGCATAACGCATAACGCATAACGCATAACGCATAACGCATAACGCATAACGCATAACGCATAACGCATAACGCATAACGCATAACGCATAACGCATAACGCATAACGCATAACGCATAACGCATAACGCATAACGCATAACGCATAACGCATAACGCATAACGCATAACGCATAACGCATAACGCGTAACGCAAAACTCATAACCCATAACGCATAACGCATAACGCATAACGCATAACGCATAACGTATAAACCATAAGGCATAACGCATAGCCCATAACGCATAACGCATAACGCATAACGCATAATGCAAAAGTCATAACGCATAACGCATAACGCATAACGCATGACGCACGACGCATAACGCATAACGCATAACGCATAACGCATAACGCATAACGCATAACGCATAACGCATAACGCATAACGCATAACGCGTAACGCAAAACTCATAACCCATAACGCATAACGCATAACGCATAACGCATAACGTATAAACCATAAGGCATAACGCATAGCCCATAACGCATAACGCATAACGCATAACGCATAATGCAAAAGTCATAACGCATAACGCATAACGCATAACGCATAACGCATAACGCATAACGCATAACGCATAACGCATAACGCATAACGCATAACGCATAATGCATAACGCATAACGCATAACGCATAACGCATAACGCATAACGCATAACGCATAATGCAAAAGTCATAACGCATAACGCATAACGCATAACGCATAACGCATAACGCATAACGCATAACGCATAAGGCATAACGCATAACGCATAACGCATAACGCATAACGCATAACGCATAACGCATAACGCATAACGCATAACGCATAACGCATAACGCATAACGCATAACGCATAACGCGTAACGCAAAACTCATAACGCATAACGCATAACGCATAACGCATAACGCATAACGCATATGGCATAAGCATAACGCATAACGCATAACGCATAACGCATAACGCATAACGCATAACGCATAACGCATAACGCATAACGCATAACGCATTACGCATAACGCATAACGCATAACGCATAACGCATATCGCATAACGCATAACGCATAACGCATAACGCATAACGCATAACGCATAACGCATAACGCATAACGCATAACGCATAACGCATAACGCATTACGCATAACGCATAACGCATAACGCATAACGCATAACGCATAACGCATAACGCATAACGCATAACGCATAACGCATAACGCATAACGCATAACGCATAACGCATAACGCATAACGCATAACGCATAACGCATAACGCATAACGCATAACGCATAACGCATAACGCATAACGCATAACGCATAACGCATAACGCATAACGCATAACGCATAACGCATAACGCATAACGCATAACGCATAACGCATAACGCATAACGCATAACGCATAACGCATAACGCATAACGCATAACGCATAACGCATAACGCATAAGGCATAAGCATAACGCATAACGCATAACGCATAACGCATAACGCATAACGCATAACGCATAACGCATAACGCATAACGCATATGGCATAACGCATAATGCAAAAGTCATAACGCATAACGCATAACGCATAACGCATAACGCATAACGCATAACGCATAACGCATAACGCATAACGCATAACGCATAACGCATAACGCATAACGCATAACGCATAACGCATAACGCATAACCCATAACGCATAACGCATAACGCATAACGCATAACGCATAACGCGTAACGCAAAACTGATAACGCATAACGCATAACGCATAACGCATAACGCATAACGCATAACGCATAACGTATAAACCATAAGGCATAACGCATAGCCCATAACGCATAACGCATAACGCATAACGCATAACGCATAATGCAAAAGTCATAACGCATAACGCATAACGGATAACGCATAACGCATAACGCATAACGCATAACGCATAACGCATAACGCATAACGCATAACGCATAACGCATAACGCATAACGCATAACGCATAACGCATAACGCATAACCCATAACGCATAACGCATAACGCATAACGCATAACGCATAACGCATAACGCATAACGCATAAGGCATAAGCATAACGCATAACGCATAACGCATAACGCATAACGCATAACGCATAACGCATAACGCATAACGCATAACGCATAACGCATAACGCATAACGCATAACGCATAACGCATAACGCATAACGCATAACGCATAACGCGTAACGCAAAACTCATAACGCATAACGCATAACGCATAACGCATAACGCATATGGCATAAGCATAACGCATAACGCATAACGCATAACGCATAACGCATAACGCATAACGCATAACGCGTAACGCAAAACTCATAACGCATAACGCATAACGCATAACGCATAACGCATAACGCATAACGCATAACGCATAACGCATAACGCATAACGCATAACGCATAACGCATAACGCATAACGCATAACGCATAACGCATAACGCATAACGCATAACGCATAACGCATAACGCATAACGCATAACGCATAACGCATAACGCATAACGCAAAACTCATAACCCATAACGCATAACGCATAACGCATAACGCATAACGTATAAACCATAAGGCATAACGCATAGCCCATAACGCATAACGCATAACGCATAACGCATAATGCAAAAGTCATAACGCATAACGCATAACGCATAACGCATAACGCATAACGCATAACGCATAACGCATAACGCATAACGCATAACGCATAACGCATAACGCATAACGCATAACGCATAACGCATAACGCATAACGCATTACGCATAACGCATAACGCATAACGCATAAGGCATAAGCATAACGCATAACGCAAAAGTCATAACGCATAACGCATAACGCATAACGCATAACGCATAACGCATAACGCATAACGCATAACGCATAACGCATAACGCATAACGCATAATGCATAACGCATAACGCATAACGCATAACGCATAACGCATAACGCATAACGCATAATGCAAAAGTCATAACGCATAACGCATAACGCATAACGCATAACGCATAAGGCATAACGCATAACGCATAACGCATAACGCATAACGCATAACGCATAACGCATAACGCATAACGCATAACGCATAACGCATAACGCATAACGCATAACGCATAACGCATAACGCATAACGCATAACGCATAACGCATAACGCATAACGCATAACGCATAACGCATAACGCATAACGCATAACGCATAACGCATAACGCATAACGCGTAACGCAAAACTCATAACGCATAACGCATAACGCATAACGCATAACGCATATGGCATAAGCATAACGCATAACGCATAACGCATAACGCATAACGCATAACGCATAACGCATAACGCATAACGCATAACGCATAACGCATAACGCATAACGCATAACGCATTACGCATAACGCATAACGCATAACGCATAACGCATATCGCATAACGCATAACGCATAACGCATAACGCATAACGCATAACGCATAACGCATAACGCATAACGCATAACGCATAACGCATAACGCATAACGCATAACGCATAAGCATAACGCATAACGCATAACGCATAACGCATAACGCATAACGCATAACGCATAACGCATAACGCATAACGCATAACGCATAACGCATAACGCATAACGCATAACGCATAACGCATAACGCATAACGCATAACGCATAACGCATAACGCATAACGCATAACGCATAACGCATAACGCATAACGCAAAACCCATAACGCCTAAAGCATAACGCATAACGCATAAAGCATAACGCATAACGCATAACGCATAACGCATAACGCATAACGCATAACGCATAACGCATAACACATAACGCATAACGCATAACGCATAACGCATAACGCATAACGCATAACGCATAACGCATAACGCATAACGCATAACGCATAACGCATAACGCATAACGCGTAACGCAAAACTCATAACCCATAACGCATAACGCATAACGCATAACGCATAACGCATAACGTATAAACCATAAGGCATAACGCATAGCCCATAACGCATAACGCATAACGCATAACGCATAATGCAAAAGTCATAACGCATAACGCATAACGCATAACGCATGACGCACGACGCATAACGCATAACGCATAACGCATAACGCATAACGCATAACGCATAACGCATAACGCATAACGCATAACGCATAACGCGTAACGCAAAACTCATAACCCATAACGCATAACGCATAACGCATAACGCATAACGTATAAACCATAAGGCATAACGCATAGCCCATAACGCATAACGCATAACGCATAACGCATAATGCAAAAGTCATAACGCATAACGCATAACGCATAACGCATAACGCATAACGCATAACGCATAACGCATAACGCATAACGCATAACGCATAACGCATAATGCATAACGCATAACGCATAACGCATAACGCATAACGCATAACGCATAACGCATAATGCAAAAGTCATAACGCATAACGCATAACGCATAACGCATAACGCATAACGCATAACGCATAAGGCATAACGCATAACGCATAACGCATAACGCATAACGCATAACGCATAACGCATAACGCATAACGCATAACGCATAACGCATAACGCATAACGCATAACGCATAACGCGTAACGCAAAACTCATAACGCATAACGCATAACGCATAACGCATAACGCATAACGCATATGGCATAAGCATAACGCATAACGCATAACGCATAACGCATAACGCATAACGCATAACGCATAACGCATAACGCATAACGCATAACGCATAACGCATTACGCATAACGCATAACGCATAACGCATAACGCATATCGCATAACGCATAACGCATAACGCATAACGCATAACGCATAACGCATAACGCATAACGCATAACGCATAACGCATAACGCATAACGCATTACGCATAACGCATAACGCATAACGCATAACGCATAACGCATAACGCATAACGCATAACGCATAACGCATAACGCATAACGCATAACGCATAACGCATAACGCATAACGCATAACGCATAACGCATAACGCATAACGCATAACGCATAACGCATAACGCATAACGCATAACGCATAACGCATAACGCATAACGCATAACGCATAACGCATAACGCATAACGCATAACGCATAACGCATAACGCATAACGCATAACGCATAACGCATAACGCATAACGCATAACGCATAACGCATAACGCATAACGCATAACGCATAACGCATAAGGCATAAGCATAACGCATAACGCATAACGCATAACGCATAACGCATAACGCATAACGCATAACGCATAACGCATAACGCATAACGCATAACGCATATGGCATAACGCATAATGCAAAAGTCATAGCGCATAACGCATAACGCATAACGCATAACGCATAACGCATAACGCATAACGCATAACGCATAACGCATAACGCATAACGCATAACGCATAACGCATAACGCATAACGCATAACGCATAACCCATAACGCATAACGCATAACGCATAACGCATAACGCATAACGCATAACGCGTAACGCAAAACTGATAACGCATAACGCATAACGCATAACGCATAACGCATAACGCATAACGCATAACGCATAACGTATAAACCATAAGGCATAACGCATAGCCCATAACGCATAACGCATAACGCATAACGCATAACGCATAATGCAAAAGTCATAACGCATAACGCATAACGGATAACGCATAACGCATAACGCATAACGCATAACGCATAACGCATAACGCATAACGCATAACGCATAACGCATAACGCATAACGCATAACGCATAACGCATAACGCATAACCCATAACGCATAACGCATAACGCATAACGCATAACGCATAACGCATAACGCATAACGCATAAGGCATAAGCATAACGCATAACGCATAACGCATAACGCATAACGCATAACGCATAACGCATAACGCATAACGCATAACGCATAACGCATAACGCATAACGCATAACGCATAACGCATAACGCATAACGCATAACGCGTAACGCAAAACTCATAACGCATAACGCATAACGCATAACGCATAACGCATATGGCATAAGCATAACGCATAACGCATAACGCATAACGCATAACGCATAACGCATAACGCATAACGCGTAACGCAAAACTCATAACGCATAACGCATAACGCATAACGCATAACGCATAACGCATAACGCATAACGCATAACGCATAACGCATAACGCATAACGCATAACGCATAACGCATAACGCATAACGCATAACGCATAACGCATAACGCATAACGCATAACGCATAACGCATAACGCATAACGCATAACGCATAACGCATAACGCATAACGCATAACGCATAACGCGTAACGCAAAACTCATAACCCATAACGCATAACGCATAACGCATAACGCATAACGTATAAACCATAAGGCATAACGCATAGCCCATAACGCATAACGCATAACGCATAACGCATAATGCAAAAGTCATAACGCATAACGCATAACGCATAACGCATAACGCATAACGCATAACGCATAACGCATAACGCATAACGCATAATGCATAACGCATAACGCATAACGCATAACGCATAACGCATAATGCAAAAGTCATAACGCATAACGCATAACGCATAACGCATAACGCATAACGCATAACGCATAACGCATAACGCATAACGCATAACGCATAACGCATAACGCATAACGCATAACGCATAACGCATAACGCATAACGCATAACGCATAACGCATAACGCATAACGCATAACGCATAACGCATTACGCATAACGCATAACGCATAACGCATAAGGCATAAGCATAACGCATAACGCAAAAGTCATAACGCATAACGCATAACGCATAACGCATAACGCATAACGCATAACGCATAACGCATAACGCATAACGCATAACGCATAATGCATAACGCATAACGCATAACGCATAACGCATAACGCATAACGCATAACGCATAATGCAAAAGTCATAACGCATAACGCATAACGCATAACGCATAACGCATAAGGCATAACGCATAACGCATAACGCATAACGCATAACGCATAACGCATAACGCATAACGCATAACGCATAACGCATAACGCATAACGCATAACGCATAACGCATAACGCATAACGCATAACGCATAACGCATAACGCATAACGCATAACGCATAACGCATAACGCATAACGCATAACGCATAACGCATAACGCGTAACGCAAAACTCATAACGCATAACGCATAACGCATAACGCATAACGCATATGGCATAAGCATAACGCATAACGCATAACGCATAACGCATAACGCATAACGCATAACGCATAACGCATAACGCATAACGCATAACGCATAACGCATAACGCATAACGCATTACGCATAACGCATAACGCATAACGCATAACGCATATCGCATAACGCATAACGCATAACGCATAACGCATAACGCATAACGCATAACGCATAACGCATAACGCATAACGCATAACGCATAACGCATTACGCATAACGCATAACGCATAACGCATAACGCATAACGCATAACGCATAACGCATAACGCATAACGCATAACGCATAACGCATAACGCATAACGCATAACGCATAACGCATAACGCATAACGCATAACGCATAACGCATAACGCATAACGCATAACGCATAACGCATAACGCATAACGCATAACGCATAACGCATAAGGCATAAGCATAACGCATAACGCATAACGCATAACGCATAACGCATAACGCATAACGCATAACGCATATGGCATAACGCATAATGCAAAAGTCATAACGCATAACGCATAACGCATAACGCATAACGCATAACGCATAACGCATAACGCATAACGCATAACGCATAACGCATAACGCATAACGCATAACGCATAACGCATAACCCATAACGCATAACGCATAACGCATAACGCATAACGCATAACGCATAACGCGTAACGCAAAACTGATAACACATAACGCATAACGCATAACGCATAACGCATAACGCATAACGCATAACGCATAACGTATAAACCATAAGGCATAACGCATAGCCCATAACGCATAACGCATAACGCATAACGCATAACGCATAATGCAAAAGTCATAACGCATAACGCATAACGGATAACGCATAACGCATAACGCATAACGCATAACGCATAACGCATAACGCATAACGCATAACGCATAACGCATAACGCATAACGCATAACGCATAACGCATAACCCATAACGCATAACGCATAACGCATAACGCATAACGCATAACGCATAACGCATAAGGCATAAGCATAACGCATAACGCATAACGCATAACGCATAACGCATAACGCATAACGCATAACGCATAACGCATAACGCATAACGCATAACGCATAACGCATAACGCGTAACGCAAAACTCATAACGCATAACGCATAACGCATAACGCATAACGCATATGGCATAAGCATAACGCATAACGCATAACGCATAACGCATAACGCATAACGCATAACGCATAACGCGTAACGCAAAACTCATAACGCATAACGCATAACGCATAACGCATAACGCATAACGCATAACGCATAACGCATAACACATAACGCATAACGCATAACGCATAACGCATAACGCATAACGCATAACGCATAACGCATAACGCATAACGCATAACGCATAACGCATAACGCATAACGCATAACGCATAACGCATAACGCAAAACCCATAACGCCTAAAGCATAACGCATAACGCATAACGCATAACGCATAACGCATAACGCATAACGCATAACGCATAACGCATAACGCATAACGCATAACGCATAACGCATAACGCATAACGCATAACGCATAACGCATAACGCATAACGCATAACGCATAACGCATAACGCATAACGCATAACGCATAACGCATAACGCATAACGCATAACGCATAACGCATAACGCATAACGCATAACGCATAACGCATAACGCATTACGCATAACGCATAACGCATAACGCATAACGCATAAGGCATAAGCATAACGCATAACGCATAACGCATAACGCATAACGCGTAACGCGTAACGCAAAACTCATAACGCATAACGCATAACGCATATGGCATAACGCATAATGCAAAAGTCATAACGCATAACGCATAACGCATAACGCATAACGCATAACGCATAACGCATAACGCATAACGCATAACGCATAACGCATAACGCATAACGCATAACGCATAACGCATAACGCATAACGCATAACGCATAACGCGTAACGCAAAACTCATAACCCATAACGCATAACGCATAACGCATAACGCATAACGTATAAACCATAAGGCATAACGCATAGCCCATAACGCATAACGCATAACGCATAACGCATAATGCAAAAGTCATAACGCATAACGCATAACGCATAACGCATAACGCATAACGCATAACGCATAACGCATAACGCATAACGCATAACGCATAACGCATAATGCATAACGCATAACGCATAACGCATAACGCATAACGCATAACGCATAATGCAAAAGTCATAACGCATAACGCATAACGCATAACGCATAACGCATAACGCATAACGCATAACGCATAACGCATAACGCATAACGCATAACGCATAACGCATAACGCATAACGCATAACGCATAACGCATAACGCATAACGCATAACGCATAACGCATAACGCATAACGCATAACGCATAACGCATAACGCATAACGCATAACGCATAACGCATAACGCATAACGCATAACGCATAACGCATAACGCATAACGCATAACGCATTACGCATAACGCATAACGCATAACGCATAAGGCATAAGCATAACGCATAACGCATAACGCATAACGCATAACGCATAACGCATAACGCATAACGCATAACGCATAACGCATAACGCATAACGCATAACGCATAACGCATAACGCATAACGCATAACGCATATCGCATAACGCATAACGCATAAGGCATAAGCATAACGCATAACGCATAACGCATAACGCATAACGCATAACGCATAACGCATAACGCATAACGCATAACGCATAACGCATAACGCATAACGCATAACGCATAACGCATAACGCGTAACGCAAAACTCATAACGCATCACGCATAACGCATAACGCATAACGCATAACGCATAACGCATAACGCATAACGGATAACGCATAACGCATAACGCATAACGCATAACGCATAACGCATAACGCATAACGCATAACGCATAACGCATAACGCATCACGCATAACGCATAACGCATAACGCATAACGCATAACGCATAACGCATAACGCATAACGCATAACGCATAACGCATAACGCATAACGCATAACGCATAACGCATAACGCATAACGCATAACGCATAACGCATAACGCATAACGCATAACGCATAACGCATAACGCATAACGCATAACGCATAACGCATAAGGCATAAGCATAACGCATAACGCATAACGCATAACGCATAACGCATAACGCATAACGCATATGGCATAACGCATAATGCAAAAGTCATAACGCATAACGCATAACGCATAACGCATAACGCATAACGCATAACGCATAACGCATAACGCATAACGCATAACGCATAACGCGTAACGCAAAACTCATAACGCATAACGCATAACGCATAACGCATAACGCATAACGCATAACGCATAACGCATAACGCATAACGCATAACGCATAACGCATAACGCATAACGCATAACGCATTACGCATAACGCATAACGCATAACGCATAACGCATAAGGCATAAGCATAACGCATAACGCATAACGCATAACGCATAACGCGTAACGCGTAACGCAAAACTCATAACGCATAACGCATAACGCATATGGCATAACGCATAATGCAAAAGTCATAACGCATAACGCATAACGCATAACGCATAACGCATAACGCATAACGCATAACGCATAACGCATAACGCATAACGCATAACGCATAACGCATAACGCATAACGCATAACGCATAACGCATAACGCATAACGCGTAACGCAAAACTCATAACCCATAACGCATAACGCATAACGCATAACGCATAACGTATAAACCATAAGGCATAACGCATAGCCCATAACGCATAACGCATAACGCATAACGCATAATGCAAAAGTCATAACGCATAACGCATAACGCATAACGCATAACGCATAACGCATAACGCATAACGCATAACGCATAACGCATAACGCATAACGCATAATGCATAACGCATAACGCATAACGCATAACGCATAACGCATAACGCATAATGCAAAAGTCATAACGCATAACGCATAACGCATAACGCATAACGCATAACGCATAACGCATAACGCATAACGCATAACGCATAACGCATAACGCATAACGCATAACGCATAACGCATAACGCATAACGCATAACGCATAACGCATAACGCATAACGCATAACGCATAACGCATAACGCATAACGCATAACGCATAACGCATAACGCATAACGCATAACGCATAACGCATAACGCATAACGCATAACGCATAACGCATAACGCATAACGCATTACGCATAACGCATAACGCATAACGCATAAGGCATAAGCATAACGCATAACGCATAACGCATAACGCATAACGCATAACGCATAACGCATAACGCATAACGCATAACGCATAACGCATAACGCATAACGCATAACGCATAACGCATAACGCATAACGCATATCGCATAACGCATAACGCATAAGGCATAAGCATAACGCATAACGCATAACGCATAACGCATAACGCATAACGCATAACGCATAACGCATAACGCATAACGCATAACGCATAACGCATAACGCATAACGCATAACGCATAACGCGTAACGCAAAACTCATAACGCATCACGCATAACGCATAACGCATAACGCATAACGCATAACGCATAACGCATAACGGATAACGCATAACGCATAACGCATAACGCATAACGCATAACGCATAACGCATAACGCATAACGCATAACGCATAACGCATCACGCATAACGCATAACGCATAACGCATAACGCATAACGCATAACGCATAACGCATAACGCATAACGCATAACGCATAACGCATAACGCATAACGCATAACGCATAACGCATAACGCATAACGCATAACGCATAACGCATAACGCATAACGCATAACGCATAACGCATAACGCATAACGCATAACGCATAAGGCATAAGGCATAAGCATAACGCATAACGCATAACGCATAACGCATAACGCATAACGCATAACGCATATGGCATAACGCATAATGCAAAAGTCATAACGCATAACGCATAACGCATAACGCATAACGCATAACGCATAACGCATAACGCATAACGCATAACGCATAACGCATAACGCGTAACGCAAAACTCATAACGCATAACGCATAACGCATAACGCATAACGCATAACGCATAACGCATAACGCATAACGTATAAACCATAAGGCATAACGCATAGCCCATAACGCATAACGCATAACGCATAACGCATAATGCAAAAGTCATAACGCATAACGCATAACGGATAACGCATAACGCATAACGCATAACGCATAACGCATAACGCATAACGCATAACGCATAACGCATAACGCATAACGCATAACGCATAACGCATAACGCATAACGCATAACGCATAACGCATAACGCATAACGCATAACGCATAACGCATAACGCATAACGCATAACGCATAACGCATAACCCATAACGCATAACGCATAACGCATAACGCATAACGCATAACGCATAACGCATAACGCATAACGCATAAGGCATAAGCATAACGCATAACGCATAACGCATAACGCATAACGCATAACGCATAACGCATAACGCATAACGCGTAACGCAAAACTCATAACGCATAACGCATAACGCATAACGCATAACGCATAACGCATATGGCATAAGCATAACGCATAACGCATAACGCATAACGCATAACGCATAACGCATAACGCATAACGCATAACGCGTAACGCAAAACTCATAACGCATAACGCATAACGCATAACGCATAACGCATAACGCATAACGCATAACGCATAACGCATAACGCATAACGCATAACGCATAACGCATAACGCATAACACATAACGCATAACGCATAACGCATAACGCATAACGCATAACGCATAACGCATAACGCATAACGCATAACGCATAATGCAAAAGTCATAACGCATAACGCATAACGCATAATGCATAACGCATAACGCATAACGCATAACGCATAACGCATAAGGCATAACGCATAACGCATAACGCATAACGCATAACGCATAACGCATAACGCATAACGCATAACGCATAACGCATAACGCATAACGCATAACGCATAACGCATAACGCATAACGCATAACGCATAACGCATAACGCATAACGCATAACGCATAACGCATAACGCATAACGCGTAACGCAAAACTCATAACGCATAACGCATAACGCATAACGCATAACGCATAACGCATAACGCATTACGCATAACGCATAACGCATAACGCATAACGCATATCGCATAACGCATAACGCATAACGCATAACGCATAACGCATAACGCATAACGCATAACGCATAACGCATAACGCATAACGCATAACGCATAACGCATAACGCATAACGCATAACGCATAACGCATAACGCATAACGCATAACGCATAACGCATAACGCATAACGCATAACGCATAACGCATAACGCATAACGCATAACGCATAACGCATAACGCATAACGCATAACGCATAACGCATAACGCATAACGCATAACGCATAACGCATAACGCATAACGCATAAGGCATAAGCATAACGCATAACGCATAACGCATAACGCATAACGCATAACGCATAACGCATAACGCATAACGCATAACGCATATGGCATAACGCATAATGCAAAAGTCATAACGCATAACGCATAACGCATAACGCATAACGCATAACGCATAACGCATAACGCATAACGCATAACGCATAACGCATAACGCATAACGCATAACGCATAACGCATAACCCATAACGCATAACGCATAACGCATAACGCATAACGCATAACGCATAACGCGTAACGCAAAACTGATAACGCATAACGCATAACGCATAACGCATAACGCATAACGCATAACGCATAACGTATAAACCATAAGGCATAACGCATAGCCCATAACGCATAACGCATAACGCATAACGCATAACGCATAATGCAAAAGTCATAACGCATAACGCATAACGGATAACGCATAACGCATAACGCATAACGCATAACGCATAACGCATAACGCATAACGCATAACGCATAACGCATAACGCATAACGCATAACGCATAACGCATAACGCATAACCCATAACGCATAACGCATAACGCATAACGCATAACGCATAACGCATAACGCATAACGCATAAGGCATAAGCATAACGCATAACGCATAACGCATAACGCATAACGCATAACGCATAACGCATAACGCATAACGCATAACGCATAACGCATAACGCATAACGCATAACGCATAACGCATAACGCATAACGCATAACGCGTAACGCAAAACTCATAACGCATAACGCATAACGCATAACGCATAACGCATATGGCATAAGCATAACGCATAACGCATAACGCATAACGCATAACGCATAACGCATAACGCATAACGCGTAACGCAAAACTCATAACGCATAACGCATAACGCATAACGCATAACGCATAACGCATAACGCATAACGCATAACGCATAACGCATAACGCATAACGCATAACGCATAACGCATAACGCATAACGCATAACGCATAACGCATAACGCATAACGCATAACGCATAACGCATAACGCATAACGCATAACGCATAACGCATAACGCATAACGCATAACGCGTAACGCAAAACTCATAACCCATAACGCATAACGCATAACGCATAACGCATAACGTATAAACCATAAGGCATAACGCATAGCCCATAACGCATAACGCATAACGCATAACGCATAACGCATAATGCAAAAGTCATAACGCATAACGCATAACGCATAACGCATAACGCATAACGCATAACGCATAACGCATAACGCATAATGCATAACGCATAACGCATAACGCATAACGCATAACGCATAATGCAAAAGTCATAACGCATAACGCATAACGCATAACGCATAACGCATAACGCATAACGCATAACGCATAACGCATAACGCATAACGCATAACGCATAACGCATAACGCATAACGCATAACGCATAACGCATAACGCATAACGCATAACGCATAACGCATAACGCATAACGCATAACGCATAACGCATAACGCATTACGCATAACGCATAACGCATAACGCATAAGGCATAAGCATAACGCATAACGCAAAAGTCATAACGCATAACGCATAACGCATAACGCATAACGCATAACGCATAACGCATAACGCATAACGCATAACGCATAACGCATAATGCATAACGCATAACGCATAACGCATAACGCATAACGCATAACGCATAACGCATAATGCAAAAGTCATAACGCATAACGCATAACGCATAACGCATAACGCATAAGGCATAACGCATAACGCATAACGCATAACGCATAACGCATAACGCATAACGCATAACGCATAACGCATAACGCATAACGCATAACGCATAACGCATAACGCATAACGCATAACGCATAACGCATAACGCATAACGCATAACGCATAACGCATAACGCATAACGCATAACGCATAACGCATAACGCATAACGCATAACGCGTAACGCAAAACTCATAACGCATAACGCATAACGCATAACGCATAACGCATATGGCATAAGCATAACGCATAACGCATAACGCATAACGCATAACGCATAACGCATAACGCATAACGCATAACGCATAACGCATAACGCATAACGCATAACGCATAACGCATTACGCATAACGCATAACGCATAACGCATAACGCATATCGCATAACGCATAACGCATAACGCATAACGCATAACGCATAACGCATAACGCATAACGCATAACGCATAACGCATAACGCATAACGCATAACGCATTACGCATAACGCATAACGCATAACGCATAACGCATAACGCATAACGCATAACGCATAACGCATAACGCATAACGCATAACGCATAACGCATAACGCATAACGCATAACGCATAACGCATAACGCATAACGCATAACGCATAACGCATAACGCATAACGCATAACGCATAACGCATAACGCATAAGGCATAAGCATAACGCATAACGCATAACGCATAACGCATAACGCATAACGCATAACGCATAACGCATATGGCATAACGCATAATGCAAAAGTCATAACGCATAACGCATAACGCATAACGCATAACGCATAACGCATAACGCATAACGCATAACGCATAACGCATAACGCATAACGCATAACGCATAACGCATAACGCATAACCCATAACGCATAACGCATAACGCATAACGCATAACGCATAACGCATAACGCGTAACGCAAAACTGATAACACATAACGCATAACGCATAACGCATAACGCATAACGCATAACGCATAACGCATAACGTATAAACCATAAGGCATAACGCATAGCCCATAACGCATAACGCATAACGCATAACGCATAACGCATAATGCAAAAGTCATAACGCATAACGCATAACGGATAACGCATAACGCATAACGCATAACGCATAACGCATAACGCATAACGCATAACGCATAACGCATAACGCATAACGCATAACGCATAACGCATAACGCATAACCCATAACGCATAACGCATAACGCATAACGCATAACGCATAACGCATAACGCATAAGGCATAAGCATAACGCATAACGCATAACGCATAACGCATAACGCATAACGCATAACGCATAACGCATAACGCATAACGCATAACGCATAACGCATAACGCATAACGCGTAACGCAAAACTCATAACGCATAACGCATAACGCATAACGCATAACGCATATGGCATAAGCATAACGCATAACGCATAACGCATAACGCATAACGCATAACGCATAACGCATAACGCGTAACGCAAAACTCATAACGCATAACGCATAACGCATAACGCATAACGCATAACGCATAACGCATAACGCATAACACATAACGCATAACGCATAACGCATAACGCATAACGCATAACGCATAACGCATAACGCATAACGCATAACGCATAACGCATAACGCATAACGCATAACGCATAACGCATAACGCATAACGCAAAACCCATAACGCCTAAAGCATAACGCATAACGCATAACGCATAACGCATAACGCATAACGCATAACGCATAACGCATAACGCATAACGCATAACGCATAACGCATAACGCATAACGCATAACGCATAACGCATAACGCATAACGCATAACGCATAACGCATAACGCATAACGCATAACGCATAACGCATAACGCATAACGCATAACGCATAACGCATAACGCATAACGCATAACGCATAACGCATAACGCATAACGCATAACGCATTACGCATAACGCATAACGCATAACGCATAACGCATAAGGCATAAGCATAACGCATAACGCATAACGCATAACGCATAACGCGTAACGCGTAACGCAAAACTCATAACGCATAACGCATAACGCATATGGCATAACGCATAATGCAAAAGTCATAACGCATAACGCATAACGCATAACGCATAACGCATAACGCATAACGCATAACGCATAACGCATAACGCATAACGCATAACGCATAACGCATAACGCATAACGCATAACGCATAACGCATAACGCATAACGCGTAACGCAAAACTCATAACCCATAACGCATAACGCATAACGCATAACGCATAACGTATAAACCATAAGGCATAACGCATAGCCCATAACGCATAACGCATAACGCATAACGCATAATGCAAAAGTCATAACGCATAACGCATAACGCATAACGCATAACGCATAACGCATAACGCATAACGCATAACGCATAACGCATAACGCATAACGCATAATGCATAACGCATAACGCATAACGCATAACGCATAACGCATAACGCATAATGCAAAAGTCATAACGCATAACGCATAACGCATAACGCATAACGCATAACGCATAACGCATAACGCATAACGCATAACGCATAACGCATAACGCATAACGCATAACGCATAACGCATAACGCATAACGCATAACGCATAACGCATAACGCATAACGCATAACGCATAACGCATAACGCATAACGCATAACGCATAACGCATAACGCATAACGCATAACGCATAACGCATAACGCATAACGCATAACGCATAACGCATAACGCATAACGCATTACGCATAACGCATAACGCATAACGCATAAGGCATAAGCATAACGCATAACGCATAACGCATAACGCATAACGCATAACGCATAACGCATAACGCATAACGCATAACGCATAACGCATAACGCATAACGCATAACGCATAACGCATAACGCATAACGCATATCGCATAACGCATAACGCATAAGGCATAAGCATAACGCATAACGCATAACGCATAACGCATAACGCATAACGCATAACGCATAACGCATAACGCATAACGCATAACGCATAACGCATAACGCATAACGCATAACGCATAACGCGTAACGCAAAACTCATAACGCATCACGCATAACGCATAACGCATAACGCATAACGCATAACGCATAACGCATAACGGATAACGCATAACGCATAACGCATAACGCATAACGCATAACGCATAACGCATAACGCATAACGCATAACGCATAACGCATCACGCATAACGCATAACGCATAACGCATAACGCATAACGCATAACGCATAACGCATAACGCATAACGCATAACGCATA
The DNA here is from genome assembly GCF_051020765.1 of Lasioglossum baleicum. Lineage (NCBI taxonomy): Eukaryota > Metazoa > Arthropoda > Insecta > Hymenoptera > Halictidae > Lasioglossum > Lasioglossum baleicum. The sequence goes on along the minus strand of NW_027469483.1, from coordinate 14,621 downwards.
ACGCATAACGCATAACGCATAACGCATAACGCATAACGCATAACGCATAACGCATAACGCATAACGCATAACGCATAACGCATAACGCATAACGCATAACGCATAACGCATAAGGCATAAGCATAACGCATAACGCATAACGCATAACGCATAACGCATAACGCATAACGCATATGGCATAACGCATAATGCAAAAGTCATAACGCATAACGCATAACGCATAACGCATAACGCATAACGCATAACGCATAACGCATAACGCATAACGCATAACGCATAACGCGTAACGCAAAACTCATAACGCATAACGCATAACGCATAACGCATAACGCATAACGCATAACGCATAACGCATAACGTATAAACCATAAGGCATAACGCATAGCCCATAACGCATAACGCATAACGCATAACGCATAATGCAAAAGTCATAACGCATAACGCATAACGGATAACGCATAACGCATAACGCATAACGCATAACGCATAACGCATAACGCATAACGCATAACGCATAACGCATAACGCATAACGCATAACGCATAACGCATAACGCATAACGCATAACGCATAACGCATAACGCATAACGCATAACGCATAACGCATAACGCATAACGCATAACCCATAACGCATAACGCATAACGCATAACGCATAACGCATAACGCATAACGCATAACGCATAACGCATAAGGCATAAGCATAACGCATAACGCATAACGCATAACGCATAACGCATAACGCATAACGCATAACGCATAACGCGTAACGCAAAACTCATAACGCATAACGCATAACGCATAACGCATAACGCATAACGCATATGGCATAAGCATAACGCATAACGCATAACGCATAACGCATAACGCATAACGCATAACGCATAACGCATAACGCGTAACGCAAAACTCATAACGCATAACGCATAACGCATAACGCATAACGCATAACGCATAACGCATAACGCATAACGCATAACGCATAACGCATAACGCATAACGCATAACGCATAACACATAACGCATAACGCATAACGCATAACGCATAACGCATAACGCATAACGCATAACGCATAACGCATAACGCATAATGCAAAAGTCATAACGCATAACGCATAACGCATAACGCATAACGCATAACGCATAACGCATAACGCATAACGCATAAGGCATAACGCATAACGCATAACGCATAACGCATAACGCATAACGCATAACGCATAACGCATAACGCATAACGCATAACGCATAACGCATAACGCATAACGCATAACGCATAACGCATAACGCATAACGCATAACGCATAACGCATAACGCATAACGCATAACGCATAACGCATAACGCGTAACGCAAAACTCATAACGCATAACGCATAACGCATAACGCATAACGCATAACGCATAACGCATTACGCATAACGCATAACGCATAACGCATAACGCATATCGCATAACGCATAACGCATAACGCATAACGCATAACGCATAACGCATAACGCATAACGCATAACGCATAACGCATAACGCATAACGCATAACGCATAACGCATAACGCATAACGCATAACGCATAACGCATAACGCATAAGGCATAAGCATAACGCATAACGCATAACGCATAACGCATAACGCATAACGCGTAACGCGTAACGCAAAACTCATAACGCATAACGCAAAACGCATATGGCATAACGCATAATGCAAAAGTCATAACGCATAACGCATAACGCATAACGCATAACGCATAACGCATAACGCATAACGCATAACGCATAACGCATAACGCATAACGCATAACGCATAACGCATAACGCATAACGCATAACGCATAACGCATAACGCATAACGCATAACGCATAACGCATAACGCATAACGCATAACGCATAACGCATAACGCGTAACGCAAAACTCATAACGCATAACGCATATCGCATAACGCATAACGCATAACGCATAACGCATAACGCATAACGCATAACGCATAACGCATAACGCATAACGCATAACGCATAACGCATAACGCATAACGCATAACGCATAACGCATAACGCATAACGCATAACGCATAAGGCATAAGCATAACGCATAACGCATAACGCATAACGCATAACGCATAACGCGTAACGCGTAACGCAAAACTCATAACGCATAACGCAAAACGCATATGGCATAACGCATAATGCAAAAGTCATAACGCATAACGCATAACGCATAACGCATAACGCATAACGCATAACGCATAACGCATAACGCATAACGCATAACGCATAACGCATAACGCATAACGCATAACGCATAACGCATAACGCATAACGCGTAACGCAAAACTCATAACCCATAACGCATAACGCATAACGCATAACGCATAACGTATAAACCATAAGGCATAACGCATAGCCCATAACGCATAACGCATAACGCATAACGCATAATGCAAAAGTCATAACGCATAACGCATAACGCATAACGCATAACGCATAACGCATAACGCATAATGCAAAAGTCATAACGCATAACGCATAACGCATAACGCATAACGCATAACGCATAACGCATAACGCATAACGCATAACGCATAACGCATAACGCATAACGCATAACGCATAACGCATAACGCATAACGCATAACGCATAACGCATAACGCATAACGCATAACGCATAACGCATTACGCATAACGCATAACGCATAACGCATAACGCATAAGGCATAAGCATAACGCATAACGCATAACGCATAACGCATAACGCATAACGCATAACGCATAACGCATAACGCATAACGCATAACGCATAACGCATATCGCATAACGCATAACGCATAAGGCATAAGCATAACGCATAACGCATAACGCATAACGCATAACGCATAACGCATAACGCATAACGCGTAACGCAAAACTCATAACGCATAACGCATAACGCATAACGCATATGGCATAAGCATAACGCATAACGCATAACGCATAACGCATAACGCATAACGCATAACGCGTAACGCAAAACTCATAACGCATCACGCATAACGCATAACGCATAACGCATAACGCATAACGCATAACGGATAACGCATAACGCATAACGCATAACGCATAACGCATAACGCATAACGCATAACGCATAACGCATAACGCATAACGCATCACGCATAACGCATAACGCATAACGCATAACGCATAACGCATAACGCATAACGCATAACGCATAACGCATAACGCATAACGCATAACGCATAACGCATAACGCATAACGCATAACGCATAACGCATTACGCATTACGCATAACGCATAACGCATAACGCATAACGCATAACGCATAACGCATAACGCATAACGCATAACGCATAACGCATAACGCATAACGCATAACGCATAACGCATAACGCATAACGCATAACGCATGACGCACGACGCATAACGCATAACGCATAACGCATAACGCATAACGCATAACGCATAACGCATAACGCATAACGCATAACGCATAACGCATAACGCATAACGCATAACGCATAACGCATAACGCATAACGCATAACGCATAACGCATAACGCATAACGCATAACGCATAACGCATAACGCATAACGCATAACGCATAACGCATAACGCATAACGCATAACGCATAACGCATAACGCATAACGCATAACGCATAACGCATAACGCATAACGCATAACGCATAACGCGTAACGCAAAACTCATAACCCATAACGCATAACGCATAACGCATAACGCATAACGTATAAACCATAAGGCATAACGCATAGCCCATAACGCATAACGCATAACGCATAACGCATAATGCAAAAGTCATAACGCATAACGCATAACGCATAACGCATGACGCACGACGCATAACGCATAACGCATAACGCATAACGCATAACGCATAACGCATAACGCATAACGCATAACGCATAACGCATAACGCATAACGCATAACGCATAACGCATAACGCATAACGCATAACGCATAACGCATAACGCATAACGCATAACGCATAACGCATAACGCATAACGCATAACGCATAACGCATAACGCATAACGCATAACGCATAACGCATAACGCATAACGCATAACGCATAACGCATAACGCATAACGCATAACGCATAACGCATAACCCATAACGCATAACGCATAACGCATAACGCATAACGCATATCGCATAACGCATAACGCATAAGGCGTAAGCATAACGCATAACGCATAACGCATAACGCATAACGCATAACGCATAACGCATAACGCATAACGCATAACGCATAACGCATAACGCATAACGCATAACGCATAACGCATAACGCATAACGCATAACGCATAACGCATAACGCATAACGCATAACGCATAACGCATAACGCATAACGCATAACGCATAACGCATAACGCATAACGGATAACGCATAACGCATAACGCATAACGCATAACGCATAACGCATAACGCATAACGCATAACGCATAACGCATAAGGCATAAGCATAACGCATAACGCATAACGCATAACGCATAACGCATAACGCATAACGCATAACGCATAACGCATAACGCATAACGCATAACGCGTAACGCAAAACTCATAACGCATAACGCATAACGCATAACGCATAACGCATAACGCATAACGCATAACGCATAACGCATAACGCATAACGCATAACGCATAACGCATAACGCATAACGCATAACGCATAACGCATAATGCAAAAGTCATAACGCATAACGCATAACGCATAACGCATAACGCATAACGCATAACGCATAACGCATAACGCATAACGCATAACGCATAACGCATAACGCATAACGCATAACGCATAACGCATAACGCATAACGCATAACGCATAACGCATAACGCATAACGCATAACGCATAACGCATAACGCATAACGCATAACGCATAACGCATAACGCATAACCCATAACGCATAACGCATAACGCATAACGCATAACGCATAACGCATAAGGCATAAGCATAACGCATAACGCATAACGCATAACGCATAACGCATAACGCATAACGCATAACGCATAACGCATAACGCATAACGCATAACGCATAACGCATAACGCATAACGCATAACGCATAACGCATAACGCATAACGCATAACGCATAACGCATAACGCATAACGCATAACGCATAACGCATAACGCATAACGCATAACGCATAACGCATAACGCATAACGCATAACGCATAACGCATAACGCATAACGCATAACGCATAACGCATAACGCATAACGCATAAGGCATAAGCATAACGCATAACGCATAACGCATAACGCATAACGCATAACGCATAACGCATAACGCATATGGCATAACGCATAATGCAAAAGTCATAACGCATAACGCATAACGCATAACGCATAACGCATAACGCATAACGCATAACGCATAACGCATAACGCATAACGCATAACGCATAACGCATAACCCATAACGCATAACGCATAACGCATAACGCATAACGCATAACGCATAACGCATAACGCGTAACGCAAAACTGATAACGCATAACGCATAACGCATAACGCATAACGCATAACGCATAACGCATAACGCATAACGCATAACGTATAAACCATAAGGCATAACGCATAGCCCATAACGCATAACGCATAACGCATAACGCATAATGCAAAAGTCATAACGCATAACGCATAACGGATAACGCATAACGCATAACGCATAACGCATAACGCATAACGCATAACGCATAACGCATAACGCATAACGCATAACGCATAACGCATAACGCATAACGCATAACGCATAACCCATAACGCATAACGCATAACGCATAACGCATAACGCATAACGCATAACGCATAACGCATAAGGCATAAGCATAACGCATAACGCATAACGCATAACGCATAACGCATAACGCATAACGCATAACGCATAACGCATAACGCATAACGCATAACGCATAACGCATAACGCATAACGCATAACGCATAACGCATAACGCATAACGCGTAACGCAAAACTCATAACGCATAACGCATAACGCATAACGCATAACGCATAACGCATATGGCATAAGCATAACGCATAACGCATAACGCATAACGCATAACGCATAACGCATAACGCATAACGCGTAACGCAAAACTCATAACGCATAACGCATAACGCATAACGCATAACGCATAACGCATAACGCATAACGCATAACGCATAACGCATAACGCATAACGCATAACGCATAACGCATAACGCATAACGCATAACGCATAACGCATAACGCATAACGCATAACGCATAACGCATAACGCATAACGCATAACGCATAACGCATAACGCATAACGCATAACGCATAACGCATAACGCATAACGCATAACGCATAACGCATAACGCATAACGCATAACGCATAACGCATAACGCATAACGCATAACGCATAACGCATAACGCATAACGCATAACGCATAACGCATAACGCATAACGCATAACGCATTACGCATAACGCATAACGCATAACGCATAACGCATAAGGCATAAGCATAACGCATAACGCATAACGCATAACGCATAACGCGTAACGCGTAACGCAAAACTCATAACGCATAACGCATAACGCATATGGCATAACGCATAATGCAAAAGTCATAACGCATAACGCATAACGCATAACGCATAACGCATAACGCATAACGCATAACGCATAACGCATAACGCATAACGCATAACGCATAACGCATAACGCATAACGCATAACGCATAACGCATAACGCATAACGCATAACGCATAACGCGTAACGCAAAACTCATAACCCATAACGCATAACGCATAACGCATAACGCATAACGTATAACGCATAACGCATAACGCATAACGCATAACGCATAACGCATAACGCATAACGCATAACGCATAACGCATAACGCATAACGCATAACGCATAACGCATAACGCATTACGCATAACGCATAACGCATAACGCATAACGCATAAGGCATAAGCATAACGCATAACGCATAACGCATAACGCATAACGCGTAACGCGTAACGCAAAACTCATAACGCATAACGCATAACGCATATGGCATAACGCATAATGCAAAAGTCATAACGCATAACGCATAACGCATAACGCATAACGCATAACGCATAACGCATAACGCATAACGCATAACGCATAACGCATAACGCATAACGCATAACGCATAACGCATAACGCATAACGCATAACGCATAACGCATAACGCATAACGCGTAACGCAAAACTCATAACCCATAACGCATAACGCATAACGCATAACGCATAACGTATAAACCATAAGGCATAACGCATAGCCCATAACGCATAACGCATAACGCATAACGCATAACGCATAACGCATAATGCAAAAGTCATAACGCATAACGCATAACGCATAATGCATAACGCATAACGCATAACGCATAACGCATAACGCATAACGCATAATGCAAAAGTCATAACGCATAACGCATAACGCATAACGCATAACGCATAACGCATAACGCATAACGCATAACGCATAACGCATAACGCATAACGCATAACGCATAACGCATAACGCATAACGCATAACGCATAACGCATAACGCATAACGCATAACGCATAACGCATAACGCATAACGCATAACGCATAACGCATAACGCATAACGCATAACGCATAACGCATAACGCATAACGCATAACGCATAACGCATAACGCATAACGCATAACGCATAACGCATAACGCATAACGCATAACGCATTACGCATAACGCATAACGCATAACGCATAAGGCATAAGCATAACGCATAACGCATAACGCATAACGCATAACGCATAACGCATAACGCATAACGCATAACGCATAACGCATAACGCATAACGCATAACGCATAACGCATAACGCATAACGCATAACGCATAACGCATAACGCATAACGCATAACGCATATCGCATAACGCATAACGCATAAGGCATAAGCATAACGCATAACGCATAACGCATAACGCATAACGCATAACGCATAACGCATAACGCATAACGCATAACGCATAACGCATAACGCATAACGCGTAACGCAAAACTCATAACGCATCACGCGTAACGCATAACGCATAACGCATAACGCATAACGCATAACGCATAACGGATAACGCATAACGCATAACGCATAACGCATAACGCATAACGCATAACGCATAACGCATAACGCATAACGCATAACGCATCACGCATAACGCATAACGCATAACGCATAACGCATAACGCATAACGCATAACGCATAACGCATAACGCATAACGCATAACGCATAACGCATAACGCATAACGCATAACGCATAACGCATAACGCATAACGCATAACGCATAACGCATAACGCATAACGCATAACGCATAACGCATAACGCATAACGCATAACGCATAACGCATAAGGCATAAGCATAACGCATAACGCATAACGCATAACGCATAACGCATAACGCATAACGCATATGGCATAACGCATAATGCAAAAGTCATAACGCATAACGCATAACGCATAACGCATAACGCATAACGCATAACGCATAACGCATAACGCATAACGCGTAACGCAAAACTCATAACGCATAACGCATAACGCATAACGCATAACGCATAACGCATAACGTATAAACCATAAGGCATAACGCATAGCCCATAACGCATAACGCATAACGCATAACGCATAATGCAAAAGTCATAACGCATAACGCATAACGGATAACGCATAACGCATAACGCATAACGCATAACGCATAACGCATAACGCATAACGCATAACGCATAACGCATAACGCATAACGCATAACGCATAACGCATAACGCATAACGCATAACGCATAACGCATAACGCATAACGCATAACGCATAACGCATAACGCATAACCCATAACGCATAACGCATAACGCATAACGCATAACGCATAACGTATAACGCATAACGCATAACGCATAACGCATAAGGCATAAGCATAACGCATAACGCATAACGCATAACGCATAACGCATAACGCATAACGCATAACGCATAACGCATAACGCATAACGCATAACGCGTAACGCAAAACTCATAACGCATAACGCATAACGCATAACGCATAACGCATAACGCATAACGCATATGGCATAAGCATAACGCATAACGCATAACGCATAACGCATAACGCATAACGCATAACGCATAACGCATAACGCATAACGCATAACGCATAACGCATAACGCATAACGCATAACGCATAACGCATAACGCATAACGCATAACGCATAACGCATAACGCATAACGCGTAACGCAAAACTCATAACGCATAACGCATAACGCATAACGCATAACGCATAACGCATAACGCATAACGCATAACGCATAACGCATAACGCATAACGCATAACGCATAACACATAACGCATAACGCATAACGCATAACGCATAACGCATAACGCATAACGCATAACGCATAACGCATAACACATAACGCATAACGCATAACGCATAACGCATAACGCATAACGCATAACGCATAACGCATAACGCAAAACCCATAACGCCTAAAGCATAACGCATAACGCATAACGCATAACGCATAACGCATAACGCATAACGCATAACGCATAACGCATAACGCATAACGCATAACGCATAACGCATAACGCATAACGCATAACGCATAACGCATAACGCATAACGCATAACGCATAACGCATAACGCATAACGCATAACGCGTAACGCATAACGCATGACGCACAACGCATAACGCATAACGCATAACGCATAACGCATAACGCATAACGCATAACGCATTATGCATAACGCATAACGCATAACGCATAACGCATAAGGCATAAGCATAACGCATAACGCATAACGCATAACGCATAACGCATAACGCATAACGCATAACGCATAACGCGTAACGCGTAACGCAAAACTCATAACGCATAACGCATAACGCATATGGCATAACGCATAATGCAAAAGTCATAACGCATAACGCATAACGCATAACGCATAACGCATAACGCATAACGCATAACGCATAACGCATAACGCATAACGCATAACGCATAACGCATAACGCATAACGCATAACGCATAACGCATAACGCATAACGCATAACGCATAACGCGTAACGCAAAACTCATAACCCATAACGCATAACGCATAACGTATAAACCATAAGGCATAACGCATAGCCCATAACGCATAACGCATAACGCATAACGCATAATGCAAAAGTCATAACGCATAACGCATAACGCATAACGCATAACGCATAACGCATAACGCATAACGCATAACGCATAACGCATAACGCATAACGCATAACGCATAATGCATAACGCATAACGCATAACGCATAACGCATAACGCATAACGCATAATGCAAAAGTCATAACGCATAACGCATAACGCATAACGCATAACGCATAACGCATAACGCATAACGCATAACGCATAACGCATAACGCATAACGCATAACGCATAACGCATAACGCATAACGCATAACGCATAACGCATAACGCATAACGCATAACGCATAACGCATAACGCATAACGCATAACGCATAAGCATAACGCATAACGCATAACGCATAACGCATAACGCATAACGCATAACGCATAACGCATAACGCATAACGCATAACGCATAACGCATAACGCATAACGCATAACGCATAACGCATAACGCATAACGCATAACGCATAACGCATAACGCATAACGCATAACGCATAACGCAAAACCCATAACGCCTAAAGCATAACGCATAACGCATAACGCATAACGCATAACGCATAACGCATAACGCATAACGCATAACGCATAACGCATAACGCATAACGCATAACGCATAACGCATAACGCATAACGCATAACGCATAACGCATAACGCATAACGCATTACGCATAACGCATAACGCATAACGCATAACGCATAAGGCATAAGCATAACGCATAACGCATAACGCATAACGCATAACGCATAACGCATAACGCATAACGCATAACGCATAACGCATAACGCATAACGCATAACGCATAACGCATAACGCATAACGCATAACGCATAACGCATAACGCATAACGCATAACGCATAACGCATAACGCATAACGCAAAACCCATAACGCCTAAAGCATAACGCATAACGCATAACGCATAACGCATAACGCATAACGCATAACGCATAACGCATAACGCATAACGCATAACGCATAACGCATAACGCATAACGCATAACGCATAACGCATAACGCATAACGCATAACGCATAACGCATAACGCATAACGCATAAGGCATAAGCATAACGCATAACGCATAACGCATAACGCATAACGCATAACGCATAACGCATAACGCATAATGCAAAAGTCATAACGCATAACGCATAACGCATAACGCATAACGCATAACGCATAACGCATAACGCATAACGCATAACGCATAACGCATAAGGCATAAGCATAACGCATAACGCATAACGCATAACGCATAACGCATAACGCATAACGCATAACGCATAACGCGTAACGCAAAACTCATAACGCATAACGCATAACGCATAACGCATAACGCATAAAGCATAACGCGTAACGCATAACGCATAACGCATAATGCAAAAGTCATAACGCATAACGCATAACGCATAACGCATAACGCATAACGCATAACGCATAACGCATAACGCATAACGCATAACGCATAACGCATAACGCATAACGCATAACGCATAATGCATAACGCATAACGCATAACGCATAACGCATAACGCATAACGCATAACGCATAACCCATAACGCATAACGCATAACGCATAACGCATAACGCATAACGCATAACGCATAACGCATAAGGCATAAGCATAACGCATAACGCATAACGCATAACGCATAACGCATAACGCATAACGCATAACGCATAACGCATAACGCATAACGCGTAACGCGTAACGCATAACGCATAACGCATAACGCATAACGCATAACGCATAACGCATAACGCATAACGCATAACGCATAACGCATAACGCATAACGCATAACGCGTAACGCAAAACTCATAACGCATAACGCATAACGCATAACGCATAACGCATATGGCATAAGCATAACGCATAACGCATAACGCATAACGCATAACGCATAACGCATAACGCATAACGCATAACGCATAACGCATAACGCATAACGCATAACGCGTAACGCATAACGCATAACACATAACGCATAACGCATAACGCATAACGCATAACGCATAACGGATAACGCATAACGCATAACGCATAACGCATAACGCATAACGCATAACCCATAACGCATAACGCATAACGCATAACGCATAACGCATAACGCATAACGCATAACGCATAACGCAAAACCCATAACGCATAACGCATAACGCATAACGCATAACGCATAACGCATAACGCATAACGCATAACGCATAACGCATAACGCATAACGCATAACGCATAACGCAAAACCCATAACGCCTAAAGCATAACGCATAACGCATAACGCATAACGCATAACGCATAACGCATAACGCATAACGCATAACGCATAACGCATAACGCATAACGCATAACGCATAACGCATAACGCATAACGCATAACGCATAACGCATAACGCATAACGCATAACGCATAACGCATAACGCATAACGCATAAGGCATAAGCATAACGCATAACGCATAACGCATAACGCATAACGCATAACGCATAACGCATAACGCATAACGCATAACGCATAACGCATAACGCATAACGCATAACGCATAACGCATAACGCATAACGCATAACGCGTAACGCAAAACTCATAACGCATAACGCATAACGCATAACGCATAACGCATAACGCATAACGCATAACGCATACCGTATAAACCATAAGGCATAACGCATAGCCCATAACGCATAACGCATAACGCATAACGCATAATGCAAAAGTCATAACGCATAACGCATAACGGATAACGCATAACGCATAACGCATAACGCATAACGCATAACGCATAACGCATAACGCATAACGCATAACGCATAACGCATAACGCATAACGCATAACGCATAACGCATAACGCATAACGCATAACGCATAACGCATAACGCATAACGCATAACGCATAACGCATAACCCATAACGCATAACGCATAACGCATAACGCATAACGCATATCGCATAACGCATAACGCATAAGGCGTAAGCATAACGCATAACGCATAACGCATAACGCATAACGCATAACGCATAACGCATAACGCATAACGCATAACGCATAACGCATAACGCATAACGCATAACGCATAACGCATAACGCATAACGCATAACGCATAACGCATAACGCATAACGCATAACGCATAACGCATAACGCATAACGCATAACGCATAACGCATAACGGATAACGCATAACGCATAACGCATAACGCATAACGCATAACGCATAACGCATAACGCATAACGCATAACGCATAACGCATAAGGCATAAGCATAACGCATAACGCATAACGCATAACGCATAACGCATAACGCATAACGCATAACGCATAACGCATAACGCATAACGCGTAACGCAAAACTCATAACGCATAACGCATAACGCATAACGCATAACGCATAACGCATAACGCATAACGCATAACGCATAACGCATAACGCATAACGCATAACGCATAATGCAAAAGTCATAACGCATAACGCATAACGCATAACGCATAACGCATAACGCATAACGCATAACGCATAACGCATAACGCATAACGCATAACGCATAACGCATAACGCATAACGCATAACGCATAACGCATAACGCATAATGCATAACGCATAACGCATAACGCATAACGCATAACGCATAACGCATAACGCATAACGCATAACCCATAACGCATAACGCATAACGCATAACGCATAACGCATAACGCATAACGCATAACGCATAAGGCATAAGCATAACGCATAACGCATAACGCATAACGCATAACGCATAACGCATAACGCATAACGCATAACGCATAACGCATAACGCATAACGCATAACGCATAACGCATAACGCGTAACGCAAAACTCATAACGCATAACGCATAACGCATAACGCATAACGCATATGGCATAAGCATAACGCATAACGCATAACGCATAACGCATAACGCATAACGCATAACGCATAACGCATAACGCATAACGCATAACGCATAACGCATAACGCGTAACGCATAACGCATAACACATAACGCATAACGCATAACGCATAACGCATAACGGATAACGCATAACGCATAACGCATAACGCATAACGCATAACGCATAACGCATAACCCATAACGCATAACGCATAACGCATAACGCATAACGCATAACGCATACCGCATAACGCATAACGCAAAACCCATAACGCCTAAAGCATAACGCATAACGCATAACGCATAACGCATAACGCATAACGCATAACGCATAACGCATAACGCATAACGCATAACGCATAACGCATAACGCATAACGCATAACGCATAACGCATAACGCATAACGCATAACGCATAACGCATAACGCATAACGCATAACGCATAACGCATAACGCATAACGCATAACGCATAACGCATAACG